>NW_026126695.1:0-120000 GCF_943737965.1 Phodopus roborovskii
GCTCCATGTCACAGCAATATCAAACCCGCTTCAGCACAATGACAAAGTGAAAAAGCACTCTCAGTGTCAGACACACAGACACAAAGTTTTAGCAGTGCACAATGAACGAATCATTAACACACTGTCACTCCCTTCTTTACAATCACTATGTTAGCTAATTAACCTAATGCAGATTATTCTTGTTCATGACACAAGATTTCAACAAAAATTGTTTCCTAACTCACCTACGTTGTGTCCAAAAAACACGCAGAATATCCCAAAACTAGTGCTACTTCCAAACACTCAACAATAATGTCACACAAAATCATCAGACCCAGAGCTTCTAGGAAAGAGAGTCGAAAGACTACCACTAACAATGCATCTCCCAATGTGATCTCCATCACTCACGCCATTAGTCCAAGCAGGCACAAAGTATTCACGTCTGATCCTGTGTTGCATGAAACTCCAGATAGTGTTCTTGTTCTGGAAAAAACAAAATTGTATTCAAGAACAGAAAGAAAGCACTGTCACCCACTCTCTATCTGCCGTCTCAAACATTTTCACGGTATCCTCAATCATGCTTACGGTACCGCAATTTGCAAAAAAAGTAACTCATAGAAACACAACATTCACAAATACTAATTCAGGAATCTAGGGTAGTGTCAGTTTCTCCCTCTCATGTTACGTGTAGGAAGAGTGCGGGGTAGGGAGGAAGTGTTCGTTTTGGCATTAGTTTTTGTGCTACTGTTTCTGTTAGTGTTAGGATTGTAATAGTATTCCCTCGGTTTGGTTTCAGTTTTTGCATTAACGTCGGGATAGTGATAGGGTTAGGGGTTAGGGTTAGAGTTAGAGTTGGCTTTGGGTTAGGGTTAGGGTTAGCAGCAAAGAAGTTTCACTTTGTCTTACTCGTCACAGAACAAAGATGAGATACCGTGGCAGCACTCTCACACTTTGAGAATGCACTCACTTAGAATGAGAAAGTCAGCACAGTGAATAAGGACTTTAGCTGAGTCCAAATCTGACGCTCCATGTCACAGCAATATCAAACTCGTTTCAGCACAATGACAAAGTGAAAAAGCACTCTCAGTGTCAGAGCAGACACACACAACGTTTTAGCAGTGCTACAGTGCTACACACTGGTTCACTCCCTTCACAATCACTATGTTAGCCAACTAACGTAATGCCAGATTATTCTCGTTCAATGTCACATTTCATCTACATTGATTCCTAACTCACCTACGTTGTTTCCAAAAACACGCAGAATATCCCAAAACTAAGGGCTACTTCCAAACACTCAACAATAATGTCACACAGAATCTATCAGCCTCAGAGCTTTGTGGCACAGAGAGTCGAAAGACTACCACTAACAATGCACTCACAATGTGATTTCCATCACTCACGCTAATAGTCTCATGATTGCACAGTGTATTCACGTTCGGATCCTGTATTTAATGAAATCATATAGTGTTCTTGTTCTGGAAATGTTGTAATTGTACTCAAGAACAGAAAGAAAGCACTGTCACCTACTCTCTATCTGCCTTCTCAAACATTTTCACGGTATCCCCAATCATGCTTACAGTACACTCGCATTTGCCATAGAAGTAACTTATAGAAACACAACATGCACAAATACTAACTCAGGACTTTAGGTTAGTGTCGGTTTCTCCCTCTGATGTTACCTGTAGGAAGAGTGTGGGTGAGGAGGGAAGTGTTCGTTTTAGCGTTAGTTTTTGTGCTAGTGTTTCTGTTAGTGTTAGGATTGTAATAGTATTCCCACTCGGTTTCGGTTTCAGTTTTGCATTAACGTCAGGATAGTGATAGGGTTAGGGTTGGGGTAGGGTTAGCAGCAAAGTAGTTTTACTTTCTCTTACTCTGTCACAGAACAATGCTGAGATACCGTGGCAGCACTCTCACACTTTGAGAATGCACTCACTTAGAATGGAGAGAAGTCAAGCACATTGAATAAGGACTTTAGCTGAGTCCAAATCTGACGCCTCCATGTCACAGCAATATCAAACTCGTTTCAGCACAATGACAAAGTGAAAAAGCACTCTCAGTGTCAGAGCAGACACACACAAAGTTTTAGCAGTGCTACAGTGTACGAACCACTAACACACTGGTTCACTCCCTTCACAATCACTATGTTAGCCAACTAACGTAATGCCAGATTATTCTCGTTCAATGTCACATTTCATCTACATTGTTTCCTAACTCACCTACGTTGTGTCCAAAAACACGCAGAATATCCCAAAACTAAAGTGCTACTTCCAAACACTCCAACAAAATGTCACATAGAATCTATCAGCCTCAGAGCTTTGTGGCACAGAGAGTCGAAAGACTACCACTAACAATGCACTCGCAATGTGATTTCCATCACTCACGCTAATAGTCTCATGGTGGCACAGTGTATTCACGTTCTGATCCGTGTGTTGCATGAAATCACATAGTGTTCTTGTTCTGGAAATGTTGTAATTGTATTCAAGAACAGAAAGAAAGCACTGTCACCCACTCTCTATCTGCCGTCTTCAAACATTTTCACGGTATCCTCAATCATGCTTACGGTACACTTGCATTTGCCAAAAAAGTAACTCGTAGAAACACAACATTCACAAATACTAATTCAGGAATCTAGGGTAGTGTCAGTTTCTCCCTCTCATGTTACGTGTAGGAAGAGTGCGGGTGAGGAGGAAGTGTTCGTTTGGCATTAGTTTTTGTGCTACTGTTTCTGTTAGTGTTAGGATTGTAATAGTATTCCCACTAGGTTTCGGTTTCAGTTTTGCATTAACGTCGGGATAGTGATAGGGTTAGGGTTAGGGTTAGAGTTAGAGTTGCCTTAGGGTTAGGGTTAGGGTTAGCAGCAAAGTAGTTTTACTTTGTCTTACTCTGTCACAGAACAAAGATGAGATACCGTGGCAGCACTCTCACACTTTGAGAATGCACTCACTTAGAATGGAGAGAAGTCAAGCACATTGAATAAGGACTTTAGCTGAGTCCAAATCTGACGCCTCCATGTCACAGCAATATCAAACTCAGTTTCAGCACAATGACAAAGTGAAAAAGCACTCTCAGTGTCAGAGCAGGCACACACAAAGTTTTAGCAGTGCTACAGTGTACGAACCACTAACACACTGGTTCACTCCCTTCACAATCACTATGTTAGCCAACTAACGTAATGCCAGATTATTCTCGTTCAATGTCACATTTCATCTACATTGATTCCTAACTCACCTACGTTGTTTCCAAAAACACACAGAATATCCCAAAACTAAAGCGCTACTTCCAAACACTCAACAATAATGTCACACAGAATCTATCAGCCTCAGAGCTTTGTGGCACAGAGAGTTGAAAGACTACCACTAACAATGCACTCGCAATGTGATTTCCATCACTCACTCTAATAGTCTCATGGTGGCACAGTGTATTCACGTTCTGATCCTGTATTGCATGAAATCATATAGTGTTCTTGTTCTGGAAATGTTGTAATTGTACTCAAGAACAGAAAGAAAGCACTGTCACCTACTCTCTATCTGCCTTCTCAAATATTTTCACGGTATCCTCAATCATGCTTACAGTACACTCGCATTTGCCATAGAAGTAACTTATAGAAACACAACATTCACAAATACTAACTCAGGACTTTAGGTTAGTGTCGGTTTCTCCCCTCTGATGTTACGTGTAGGAAGAGTGCGGGGTGAGGAGGAAGTGTTCGTTTTAGCGTTAGTTTTTGTGCTAGTGTTTCTGTTAGTGTTAGGATTGTAATAGTATTCCCACTCGGTTTCGGTTTCAGTTTTGCATTAACGTCAGGATAGTGATAGGGTTAGGGTTGGGTTAGGGTTAGCAGCAAAGTAGTTTTACTTTCTCTTACTCTGTCACAGAACAATGCTGAGATACCGTGGCAGCACTCTCACACTTTGAGAATGCACTCACTTAGAATGGAGAGAAGTCAAGCACATTGAATAAGGACTTTAGCTGAGTCCAAATCTGACGCTCCATGTCACAGCAATATCAAACTCGTTTCAGCACAATGACAAAGTGAAAAAGCACTCTCAGTGTCAGAGCAGACACACACAAAGTTTTAGCAGTGCTACAGTGTACGAACCACTAACACACTTGTTCACTCCCTTCACAATCACTATGTTAGCCAACTAACGTAATGCCAGATTATTCTCGTTCAATGTCACATTTCATCTACATTGTTTCCTAACTCACCTACGTTGTGTCCAAAACACGCGCAGAATATCCCAAAACTAAAGTGCTACTTCCAAACACTCAACAATAATGTCACATAGAATCTATCAGCCTCAGAGCTTTGTGGCACAGAGAGTCGAAAGACTACCACTAACAATGCACTCGCAATGTGATTTCCATCACTCACGCTAATAGTCTCATGGTGGCACAGTGTATTCACGTCCTGATCCTGTGTTGCATGAAATCACATAGTGTTCTTGTTCTGGAAATGTTGTAATTGTATTCAAGAACAGAAAGAAAGCACTGTCACCCACTCTCTATCTGCCGTCTCAAACATTTTCACGGGTATCCTCAATCATGCTTACGGTACACTTGCATTTGCCAAAGAAGTAACTCATGAAACACAACATTCACAAATACTAATTCAGGAATCTAGGGTAGTGTCAGTTTCTCCCTCTCATGTTACGTGTAGGAAGAGTGCGGGGTAGGAGGGGAAGTGTTCGCTTTGGCATTAGTTTTTGTGCTACTGTTTCTGTTAGTGTTAGGATTGTAATAGTATTCCCACTGGTTTCGGTTTCAGTTTTGCATTAACGTCGGGATAGTGATAGGGTTAGGGTTAGGTTAGAGTTAGAGTTGCCTTAGGGTTAGGGTTAGGGTTAGCAGCAAAGTAGTTTTACTTTGTCTTACTCTGTCACAGAACAAAGATTAGATACAGTGGCAGCACTCTCACACTTTGAGAATGCACTCACTTAGAATGGAGAGAAGTCAAGCACATTGAATAAGGACTTTAGCTGAGTCCAAATCTGACGCTCCATGTCACCAGCAATATCAAACTCGTTTCAGCACAATGACAAAGTGAAAAAGCACTCTCAGTGTCAGAGCAGACACACACAACGTTTTAGCAGTGCGTGCTAGAGTGCTACACACTGGTTCACTCCCTTCACAATCACTATGTTAGCCAACTAACGTAATGCCAGATTATTCTCGTTCAATGTCACATTTCATCTACATTGATTCCTAACTCACCTACGTTGTTTCCAAAAACACGCAGAATATCCCAAAACTAAAGCGCTACTTCCAAACACTCAACAATAATGTCACACAGAATCTATCAGCCTCAGAGCTTTGTGGCACAGAGAGTCGAAAGACTACCACTAACAATGCACTCACAATGTGATTTCCATCACTCACGCTAATAGTCTCATGATTGCACAGTGTATTCACGTTCGGATCCTGTATTTAATGAAATCATATAGTGTTCTTGTTCTGGAAATGTTGTAATTGTACTCAAGAACAGAAAAGAAAGCACTGTCACCTACTCTCTATCTGCCTTCTCAAACATTTTCACGGTATCCTCAATCATGCTTACAGTACACTCGCATTTGCCATAGAAGTAACTTATAGAAACACAACATGCACAAATACTAACTCAGGACTTTAGGTTAGTGTCGGTTTCTCCCCTCTGATGTTACGTGTAGGAAGAGTGCGGGGGTGAGGGAGGAAGTGTTCGTTTTAGCGTTAGTTTTTGTGCTAGTGTTTCTGTTAGTGTTAGGATTGTAATAGTATTCCCACTCGGTTTCGGTTTCAGTTTTGCATTAACGTCAGGATAGTGATAGGGTTAGGGTTGGGGTAGGGTTAGCAGCAAAGTAGTTTTACTTTCTCTTACTCTGTCACAGAACAATGCTGAGATACCGTGGCAGCACTCTCACACTTTGAGAATGCACTCACTTAGAATGGAGAGAAGTCAAGCACATTGAATAAGGACTTTAGCTGAGTCCAAATCTGACGCCTCCATGTCACAGCAATATCAAACTCGTTTCAGCACAATGACAAAGTGAAAAAGCACTCTCAGTGTCAGAGCAGACACACACAAAGTTTTAGCAGTGCTACAGTGTACCGAACCACTAACACACTGGTTCACTCCCTTCACAATCACTATGTTAGCCAACTAACGTAATGCCAGATTATTCTCGTTCAATGTCACATTTCATCTACATTGTTTCCTAACTCACCTACGTTGTGTCCAAAAACACGCAGAATATCCCAAAACTAAAGTGCTACTTCCAAACACTCAACAAAAATGTCACATAGAATCTATCAGCCTCAGAGCTTTGTGGCACAGAGAGTCGAAAGACTACCACTAACAATGCACTCGCAATGTGATTTCCATCACTCACGCTAATAGTCTCATGGTGGCACAGTGTATTCACGTTCTGATCCTGTGTTGCATGAAATCACATAGTGTTCTTGTTCTGGAAATGTTGTAATTGTATTCAAGAACAGAAAGAAAGCACTGTCACCCACTCTCTATCTGCCGTCTCAAACATTTTCACGGTATCCTCAATCATGCTTACGGTACACTTGCATTTGCCAAAAAAGTAACTCGTAGAAACACAACATTCACAAATACTAATTCAGGAATCTAGGGTAGTGTCAGTTTCTCCCTCTCATGTTACGTGTAGGAAGAGTGCGGGGTAGGAGGAAGTGTTCGTTTTGGCATTAGTTTTTTGTGCTACTGTTTCTGTTAGTGTTAGGATTGTAATAGTATTCCCACTCGGTTTCGGTTTCAGTTTTGCATTAACGTCGGGATAGTGATAGGGTTAGGGTTAGGGTTAGAGTTAGAGTTTTTGCCTTAGGTTAGGGTTAGGGTTAGCAGCAAAGTAGTTTTACTTTGTCTTACTCTGTCACAGAACAAAGATGAGATACCGTGGCCGCACTCTCACACTTTGAGAATGCACTCACTTAGAATGGAGAGAAGTCAAGCACATTGAATAAGGACTTTAGATGAGTCCAAATCTGACGCTCCATGTCACAGCAATATCAAACTCTGTTTCAGCACAATGACAAAGTGAAAAAGCACTCTCAGTGTCAGAGCAGGCACACACAAAGTTTTAGCAGTGCTACAGTGTACGAACCACTAACACACTGGTTCACTCCCTTCACAATCACTATGTTAGCCAACTAACGTAATGCCAGATTATTCTCGTTCAATGTCACATTTCATCTACATTGATTCCTAACTCACCTACGTTGTTTCCAAAAACACGCAGAATATCCCAAAACTAAAGCGCTACTTCCAAACACTCAACAATAATGTCACACAGAATCTATCAGCCTCAGAGCTTTGTGGCACAGAGAGTCGAAAGACTACCACTAACAATGCACTCACAATGTGATTTCCATCACTCACGCTAATAGTCTCATGGGATTGCACAGTGTATTCACGTTCTGATCCTGTATTGCATGAAATCATATAGTGTTCTTGTTCTGGAAATGTTGTAATTGTACTCAAGAACAGAAAGAAAGCACTGTCACCTACTCTCTATCTGCCTTCTCAAACATTTTCACGGTATCCTCAATCATGCTTACAGTACACTCGCATTTGCCATAGAAGTAACTTTATAGAAACACAACATTCACAAATACTAACTCAGGACTTTAGGTTAGTGCCGGTTTCTCCCTCTGATGTTACGTGTAGGAAGAGTGCGGGGTGAGGAGGAAGTGTTCGTTTTAGCGTTAATTTTTGTGCTAGTGTTTCTGTTAGTGTTAGGATTGTAATAGTATTCCCACTCGGTTTCGGGTTTCAGTTTTGCATTAACGTCGGGATAGTGATAGGGTTAGGGTTGGGTTAGAGTTAGAGTTGCCTTAGGGTTAGGGTTAGGGTTAGCAGCAAAAGTAGTTTTACTTTGTCTTACTCTGTCACAGAACAAAGATTAGATACCGTGGCAGCACTCTCACACTTTGAGAATGCACTCACTTAGAATGGAGAGAAGTCAAGCACATTGAATAAGGACTTTAGCTGAGTCCAAATCTGACGCTCCATGTCACAGCAATATCAAACTCGTTTCAGCACAATGACAAAGTGAAAAAGCACTCTCAGTGTCAGAGCAGAACACACAAAGTTTTAGCAGTGCTACAGTGCTACACACACACTGGTTCACTCCCTTCACAATCACTATGTTAGCCAACTAACGTAATGCCAGATTATTCTCGTTCAATGTCACATTTCATCTACATTGATTCCTAACTCACCTACGTTGTTTCCAAAAACACCAGAATATCCCAAAACTAAAGCGCTACTTCCAAACACTCAACAATAATGTCACACAGAATCTATCAGCCTCAGAGCTTTGTGGCACAGAGAGTCGAAAGACTACCACTAACAATGCACTCACAATGTGATTTCCATCACTCACGCTAATAGTCTCATGATTGCACAGTGTATTCACGTTCGGATCCTGTATTTAATGAAATCATATAGTGTTCTTGTTCTGGAAATGTTGTAATTGTACTCAAGAACAGAAAGAAAGCACTGTCACCTACTCTCTATCTGCCTTCTCAAACATTTTCACGGTATCCTCAATCATGCTTACAGTACACTCGCATTTGCCATAAAAGTAACTTATAGAAACACAACATGCACAAATACTAACTCAGGACTTTAGGTTAGTGTCGGTTTCTCCCTCTGATGTTACGTGTAGGAAGAGTGCGGGGTGAGGAGGAAGTGTTCGTTTTAGCGTTAGTTTTTGTGCTAGTGTTTCTGTTAGTGTTAGGATTGTAATAGTATTCCCACTCGGTTTCGGTTTCAGTTTTGCATTAACGTCAGGATAGTGATAGGGTTGGGGGGTAAGGGTTGGGGTAGGGTTAGCAGCAAAGTAGTTTTACTTTCTCTTACTCTGTCACAGAACAATGCTGAGATACCGTGGCAGCACTCTCACACTTTGAGAATGCACTCACTTAGAATGGAGAGAAGTCAAGCACATTGAATAAGGACTTTAGCTGAGTCCAAATCTGACGCTCCATGTCACAGCAATATCAAACTCTGTTTCAGCACAATGACAAAGTGAAAAAGCACTCTCAGTGTCAGAGCAGACACACACAAAGTTTTAGCAGTGCTACAGTGTACGAACCACTAACACACTGGTTCACTCCCTTCACAATCACTATGTTAGCCAACTAACGTAATGCCAGATTATTCTCGTTCAATGTCACATTTCATCTACATTGTTTCCTAACTCACCTACGTTGTGTCCAAAAACACGCAGAATATCCCAAAACTAAAGTGCTACTTCCAAACACTCAACAAAAATGTCACATAGAATCTATCAGCCTCAGAGCTTTGTGGCACAGAGAGTCGAAAAGACTACCACTAACAATGCACTCGCAATGTGATTTCCATCACTCACGCTAATAGTCTCATGGTGGCACAGTGTATTCACGTTCTGATCCTGTGTTGCATGAAATCACATAGTGTTCTTGTTCTGGAAATGTTGTAATTGTATTCAAGAACAGAAAGAAAGCACTGTCACCCACTCTCTATCTGCCGTCTCAAACATTTTCACGGTATCCTCAATCATGCTTACGGTACACTTGCATTTGCCAAAAAGTAACTCCTAGAAAACACAACATTCACAAATACTAATTCAGGAATCTAGGGTAGTGTCAGTTTCTCCCTCTCATGTTACGTGTAGGAAGAGTGCGGGGTAGGAGGAAGTGTTCGTTTTGGCATTAGTTTTTGTGCTACTGTTTCTGTTAGTGTTAGGATTGTAATAGTATTCCCACTCGGTTTCGGTTTCAGTTTTGCATTAACGTCGGGATAGTGATAGGGTTAGGGTTAGGGTTAGAGTTAGAGTTGCCTTAGGGTTAGGGTTAGGGTTAGCAGCAAAGTAGTTTTACTTTGTCTTACCTCTGTCACAGAACAAAGATGAGATACCGTGGCAGCACTCTCACACTTTGAGAATGCACTCACTTAGAATGGAGAGAAGTCAAGCACATTGAATAAGGACTTTAGATGAGTCCAAATCTGACGCTCCATGACACAGCAATATCAAACTCGTTTCAGCACAATGACAAAGTGAAAAAGCACTCTCAGTGTCAGAGCAGGACACACACAAAGTTTTAGCAGTGCTACAGTGTACGAACCACTAACACACTGGTTCACTCCCATCACAATCACTATGTTAGCCAACTAACGTAATGCCAGATTATTCTCGTTCAATGTCACATTTCATCTACATTGATTCCTAACTCACCTACGTTGTTTCCAAAACACGCAGAATATCCCAAAACTAAAGCGCTACTTCCAAACACTCAACAATAATGTCACACAGAATCTATCAGCCTCAGAGCTTTGTGGCACAGAGAGTCGAAAGACTACCACTAACAATGCACTCACAATGTGATTTCCATCACTCACGCTAATAGTCTCATGATTGCACAGTGTATTCACGTTCTGATCCTGTAGTGCATGAAATCATATAGTGTTCTTGTTCTGGAAATGTTGTAATTGTACTCAAGAACAGAAAGAAAGCACTGTCACCTACTCTCTATCTGCCTTCTCAAACATTTTCACGGTATCCTCAATCATGCTTACAGTACACTCGCATTTGCCATAGAAGTAACTTATAGAAACACAACATTCACAAATACTAACTCAGGACTTTAGGTTAGTGTCGGTTTCTCCCTCTGATGTTACGTGTAGGAAGAGTGCGGGGTGAGGAGGAAGTGTTCGTTTTAGCGTTGATTTTTGTGCTAGTGTTTCTGTTAGTGTTAGGATTGTAATAGTATTCCCACTCGGTTTCGGTTTCAGTTTTGCATTAACGTCAGGGATAGTGATAGGGTTAGAGGTTGGGGTAGGGTTAGCAGCAAAGTAGTTTTACTTTCTCTTACTCTGTCACAGAACAATGCTGAGATACCGTGGCAGCACTCTCACACTTTGAGAATGCACTCACTTAGAATGGAGAGAAGTCAAGCACATTGAATAAGGACTTTAGCTGAGTCCAAATCTGACGCTCCATGTCACAGCAATATCAAACTCGTTTCAGCACAATGACAAAGTGAAAAAGCACTCTCAGTGTCAGAGCAGGCACACACAAAGTTTTAGCAGTGCTACAGTGTACGAACCACTAACACACTGGTTCACTCCCTTCACAATCACTATGTTAGCCAACTAACGTAATGCCAGATTATTCTCGTTCAATGTCACATTTCATCTACATTGTTTCCTAACTCACCTACGTTGTGCTCCAAAAACACGAGAATATCCCAAAACTAAAGTGCTACTTCCAAACACTCAACAATAATGTCACATAGAATCTATCAGCCTCAGAGCTTTGTGGCACAGAGAGTCGAAAGACTACCACTAACAATGCACTCGCAATGTGATTTCCATCACTCACGCTAATAGTCTCATGGTGGCACAGTGTATTCACGTCCTGATCCTGTGTTGCATGAAATCACATAGTGTTCTTGTTCTGGACATGTTGTAATTGTATTCAAGAACAGAAAGAAAGCACTGTCACCCACTCTCTATCTGCCGCTCTCAAACATTTTCACGGTATCCTCAATCATGCTTACGGGTACACTTGCATTTGCCAAAAAAGTAACTCATAGAAACACAACATTCACAAATACTAATTCAGGAATCTAGGGTAGTGTCAGTTTCTCCCTCTCATGTTACGTGTAGGAAGAGTGCGGGGGTAGGAGGAAGTGTTCGTTTTGGCATTAGTTTTTGTGCTACTGTTTCTGTTAGTGTTAGGATTGTAATAGTATTCCCACTCGGTTTCGGTTTCAGTTTTGCATTAACGTCGGGATAGTGATAGGGTTAGGGGTTAGGGTTAGAGTTAGAGTTGGCTTAGGGTTAGGGTTAGGGTTAGCAGCAAAGTAGTTTTACTTTCTCTTACTCTGTCACAGAACAATGCTGAGATACCGTGGCAGCACTCTCACACTTTGAGAATGCACTCACTTAGAATGGAGAGAAGTCAAGCACATTGAATAAGGACTTTAGCTGAGTCCAAATCTGACGCTCCATGTCACAGCAATATCAAACTCGTTTCAGCACAATGACAAAGTGAAAAAGCACTCTCAGTGTCAGAGCAGACACACACAACGTTTTAGCAGTGCTACAGTGTACGAACCACTAACACACTGGTTCACTCCCTTCACAATCACTATGTTAGCCAACTAACGTAATGCCAGATTATTCTCGTTCAATGTCACATTTCATCTACATTGATTCCTAACTCACCTACGTTGTTTCCAAAAACACACAGAATATCCCAAAACTAAAGCGCTACTTCCAAACACTCAACAATAATGTCACACAGAATCTATCAGCCTCAGAGCTTTGTGGCACAGAGAGTCGAAAGACTACCACTAACAATGCACTCGCAATGTGATTTCCATCACTCACGCTAATAGTCTCATGGTGGCACAGTGTATTCACGTTCTGATCCTGTGTTGCATGAAATCATATAGTGTTCTTGTTCTGGAAATGTTGTAATTGTACTCCAGAACAGAAAGAAAGCACTGTCACCTACTCTCTACCTGCCGTCTCAAACATTTTCACGGTATCCTCAATCATGCTTACGGTACACTTGCATTTGCCATACAAGTAACTTATAGAAACACAACATTCACAAATACTAATCTCAGGATTTTAGGGTAGTGTCAGTTTCTCCCTCTCATGTTACGTGTAGGAAGAGTGGGGTAGGAGGAAGTGTTCGTTTTGGCATTAGTTTTTGTGCTACTGTTTCTGTTAGTGTTAGGATTGTAATAGTATTCCCACTCGGTTTCGGTTTCAGTTTTGCATTAACGCTCGGGATAGTGATAGGGTTAGGGTTAGGGTTAGAGTTGAGAGTTGCTTAGGGTTAGGGTTAGGGTTAGCAGCAAAGTAGTTTTACTTTGTCTTACTCTGTCACAGAACAATGCTGAGATACCGTGGCAGCACTCTCACACTTTGAGAATGCACTCACTTAGAATGGAGAGAAGTCAAGCACATTGAATAAGGACTTTAGCTGAGTCCAAATCTGACGCTCCATGTCACAGCAATATCAAACTCGTTTCAGCACAATGACAAAGTGAAAAAGCACTCTCAGTGTCAGAGCAGGCACACACAACGTTTTAGCAGTGCTACAGTGTACCGAACCACTAACACACTGGTTCACTCCCTTCACAATCACTATGTTAGCCAACTAACGTAATGCCAGATTATTCTCGTTCAATGTCACATTTCATCTACATTGATTCCTAACTCACCTACGTTGTTTCCCAAAAACACACAGAATATCCCAAAACTAAGCGCTACTTCCAAACACTCAACAAAAATGTCACATAGAATCTATCAGCCTCAGAGCTTTGTGGCACAGAGAGTCGAAAGACTACCACTAACAATGCACTCGCAATGTGATTTCCATCACTCACGCTAATAGTCTCATGATGGCACAGTGTATTCACGTTCTAATCCTGTATTGCATGAAATCACATAGTGTTCTTGTTCTGGAAATGTTGTAATTGTACTCCCAGAACAGAAAGAAAGCACTGTCACCCACTCTCTATCTGCCTTCTCAAACATTTTCACGGTATCCTCAATCATGCTTACAGTACACTTGCATTTGCCATAGAAGTAACTCATAGAAACACAACATTCACAAATACTAACTCAGGAATTTAGGGTAGTGTCGGTTTCTCCTCTGATGTTACGTGTAGGAAGAGTGCGGGGTGAGGAGGAAGTGTTCGTTTTAGCGTTAGTTTTTGTGCTAGAGTTTCTGTTAGTGTTAGGATTGTAATAGTATTCCCACTCGGTTTCGGTTTCAGTTTTGCATTAACGTCGGGATAAGGATAGGGTTAGGGTTAGGGTTAGAGTTAGGGTTAGGGTTAGGGGTTAGCAGCAAAGTAGTTTTACTTTGTCTTACTCTGTCACAGAACAATGCTGAGATACCGTGGCAGCACTCTCACACTTTGAGAATGCACTCACTTAGAATGGAGAGAAGTCAAGCACATTGAATAAGGACTTTAGCTGAGTCCAAATCTGACGCTCCATGTCACAGCAATATCAAACTCGTTTCAGCACAATGACAAAGTGAAAAAGCACTCTCAGTGTCAGAGCAGGCACACACAAAGTTTTAGCAGTGCTACAGTGTACGAACCACTAACACACTGGTTCACTCCCTTCACAATCACTATGTTAGCCAACTAACGTAATGCCAGATTATTCTCGTTCAATGTCACATTTCATCTACATTGATTCCTAACTCACCTACGTTGTTTCCAAAAACACGCAGAATATCCCAAAACTAAAGCGCTACTTCCAAACACTCAACAATAATGTCACATAGAATCTATCAGCCTCAGAGCTTTGTGGCACAGAGAGTCGAAAGACTACCACTAACAATGCACTCACAATGTGATTTCCATCACTCACGCTAATAGTCTCATGGTTGCACAGTGTATTCACGTTCTGATCCTGTATTGCATGAAATCATATAGTGTTCTTGTTCTGGAAATGTTGTAATTGTACTCAAGAACAGAAAGAAAGCACTGTCACCTACTCTCTATCTGCCTTCTCAAATATTTTCACGGTATCCTCAATCATGCTTACAGTACACTCGCATTTGCCATAAAAGTAACTCATAGAAACACAACATTCACAAATACTAACTCAGGACTTTAGGTTAGTGTCGGTTTCTCCCCTCTGATGTTACGTGTAGGAAGAGTGCGGGGGTGAGGAGGAAGTGTTCGTTTTGGCATTAGTTTTTGTGCTAGTGTTTCTGTTAGTGTTAGGATTGTAATAGTATTCCCACTGGTTTCGGTTTCAGTTTTGCATTAACGTCAGGATAGTGATAGGGTTAGGGTTAGGGGAGAGAGAGAGTGGGGGTTAAGGTTTGGGTTAGGGTTAGCAGCAAAGTAGTTTTACTTTCTCTTACTCTGTCACAGAACAATGCTGAGATACCGTGGCAGCACTCTCACACTTTGAGAATGCACTCACTTAGAATGGAGAGAAGTCAAGCACATTGAATAAGGACTTTAGCTGAGTCCAAATCTGACGCTCCATGTCACAGCAATATCAAACTCGTTTCAGCACAATGACAAAGTGAAAAAGCACTCTCAGTGTCAGAGCAGACACACACAAAGTTTTAGCAGTGCTACAGTGTACGAACCACTAACACACTGGTTCACTCCCTTCACAATCACTATGTTAGCCAACTAACGTAATGCCAGATTATTCTCGTTCAATGTCACATTTCATCTACATTGTTTCCTAACTCACCTACGTTGTGTCCAAAAACACGCAGAATATCCCAAAACTAAAGCGCTACTTCCAAACACTCAACAATAATGTCACATAGAATCTATCAGCCTCAGAGCTTTGTGGCACAGAGAGTCGAAAGACTACCACTAACAATGCACTCGCAATGTGATTTCCATCACTCACGCTAATAGTCTCATGGTGGCACAGTGTATTCACGTCCTGATCCTGTGTTGCATGAAATCACATAGTGTTCTTGTTCTGGACATGTTGTAATTGTATTCAAGAACAGAAAGAAAGCACTGTCACCCACTTTCTATCTGCCGTCTCAAACATTTTCACGGTATCCTCAATCATGCTTACGGTACACTTGCATTTGCCAAAAAGTAACTCATAAAAACACAACATTCACAAATACTAATTCAGGAATCTAGGGTAGTGTCAGTTTCTCCCTCTCATGTTACGTGTAGGAAGAGTGCGGGGGTAGGAGGAAGTGTTCGTTTTGGCATTAGTTTTTGTGCTACTGTTTCTGTTAGTGTTAGGATTGTAATAGTATTCCCACTCGGTTTCGGTTTCAGTTTTGCATTAACGTCGGGATAGTGATAGGGTTAGGGTTAGGGTTAGAGTTAGAGTTGGCTTAGGGTTAGGGTTAGGGTTAGCAGCAAAAGTAGTTTTACTTTCTCTTACTCTGTCACAGAACAAAGCTGAGATACCGTGGCAGCACTCTCACACTTTGAGAATGCACTCACTTAGAATGGAGAGAAGTCAAGCACATTGAATAAGGACTTTAGCTGAGTCCAAATCTGACGCTCCATGTCACAGCAATATCAAACTCGTTTTCAGCACAATGACAAAGTGAAAAAGCACTCTCAGTGTCAGAGCAGGCACACACAAAGTTTTAGCAGTGCTACAGTGTACGAACCACTAACACACTGGTTCACTCCCTTCACAATCACTATGTTAGCCAACTAACGTAATGCCAGATTATTCTCGTTCAATGTCACATTTCATCTACATTGATTCCTAACTCACCTACGTTGTTTCCAAAAACACACAGAATATCCCAAAACTAAAGCGCTACTTCCAAACACTCAACAATAATGTCACACAGAATCTATCAGCCTCAGAGCTTTGTGGCACAGAGAGTCGAAAGACTACCACTAACAATGCACTCACAATGTGATTTCCATCACTCACGCTAATAGTCTCATGGTGGCACAGTGTATTCACGTTCTGATCCTGTATTGCATGAAATCATATAGTGTTCTTGTTCTGGAAATGTTGTAATTGTACTCAAGAACAGAAAGAAAGCACTGTCACCTACTCTCTATCTGCCTTCTCAAACATTTTCACGGTATCCTCAATCATGCTTACAGTACACTCGCATTTGCCATAGAAGTAACTTATAGAAACACAACATTCACAAATACTAACTCAGGATTTTAGGTTAGTGTCGGTTTCTCCCTCCTGATGTTACGTGTAGGAAGAGTGCGGGGTGAGGAGGAAGTGTTCGTTTTAGCGTTAGTTTTTGTGCTAGTGTTTCTGTTAGTGTTAGGATTGTAATAGTATTCCCACTCGGTTTCGGTTTCAGTTTTGCATTAACGTCAGGATAGTGATAGGGTTAGGGTTGGGTTAGGGTTAGCAGCAAAGTAGTTTTACTTTGTCTTACTCTGTCACAGAACAATGCTGAGATACCGTGGCAGCACTCTCACACTTTGAGAATGCACTCACTTAGAATGGAGAGAAGTCAAGCACATTGAATAAGGACTTTAGCTGAGTCCAAATCTGACGCTCCATGTCACAGCAATATCAAACTCGTTTCAGCACAATGACAAAGTGAAAAAGCACTCTCAGTGTCAGAGCAGGCACACACAAAGTTTTAGCAGTGCTACAGTGTACGAACCACTAACACACTGGTTCACTCCCTTCACAATCACTATGTTAGCCAACTAACGTAATGCCAGATTATTCTCGTTCAATGTCACATTTCATCTACATTGATTCCTAACTCACCTACGTTGTGTCCAAAAACACGCAGAATATCCCAAAACTAAAGCGCTACTTCCAAACACTCAACAAAATGTCACATAGAATCTATCAGCCTCAGAGCTTTGTGGCACAGAGAGTCGAAAGACTACCACTAACAATGCACTCGCAATGTGATTTCCATCACTCACGCTAATAGTCTCATGGTGGCACAGTGTATTCACGTCCTAATCCTGTGTTGCATGAAATCACATAGTGTTCTTGTTCTGGAAATGTTGTAATTGTATTCAAGAACAGAAAGAAAGCACTGTCACCCACTCTCTATCTGCCGTCTCAAACATTTTCACGGTATCCTCAATCATGCTTACGGTACACTTGCATTTGCCAAAAAAGTAACTCGTAGAAACACAACATTCACAAATACTAATTCAGGAATCTAGGGTAGTGTCAGTTTCTCCTCTCATGTTACGTGTAGGAAGAGTGCGGGGGTAGGAGGAAGTGTTCGTTTTGGCATTAGTTTTTGTGCTACTGTTTCTGTTAGTGTTAGGATTGTAATAGTATTCCCACTCGGTTTCGGTTTCAGTTTTGCATTAACGTCGGGATAGTGATAGGGTTAGGGTTAGGGTTAGAGTTAGAGTTGGCTTAGGGTTAGGGTTAGGGTTAGCAGCAAAGTAGTTTTACTTTGTCTTACTCTGTCACAGAACAATGCTGAGATACCGTGGCAGCACTCTCACACTTTGAGAATGCACTCACTTAGAATGGAGAGAAGTCAAGCACATTGAATAAGGACTTTAGCTGAGTCCAAATCTGACGCCTCCATGTCACAGCAATATCAAACTCGTTTCAGCACAATGACAAAGTGAAAAAGCACTCTCAGTGTCAGAGCAGACACACACAAAGTTTTAGCAGTGCTACAGTGTACGAACCACTAACACACTGGTTCACTCCCTTCACAATCACTATGTTAGCCAACTAACGTAATGCCAGATTATTCTCGTTCAATGTCACATTTCATCTACATTGATTCCTAACTCACCTACGTTGTTTCCAAAAACACACAGAATATCCCAAAACTAAAGCGCTACTTCCAAACACTCAACAATAATGTCACACAGAATCTATCCGCCTCAGAGCTTTGTGGCACAGAGAGTCGAAAGACTACCACTAACAATGCACTCGCAATGTGATTTCCATCACTCACGCTAATAGTCTCATGGTGATTGCACAGTGTATTCACGTTCTGATCCTGTATTGCATGAAATCATATAGTGTTCTTGTTCTGGAAATGTTGTAATTGTACTCAAGAACAGAAAAGAAAGCACTGTCACCTACTCTCTATCTGCCTTCTCAAACATTTTCACGGTATCCTCAATCATGCTTACGGTACACTCGCATTTGCCATAAAAGTAACTCATAGAAACACAACATTCACAAATACTAACTCAGGACTTTAGGTTAGTGTCAGTTTCTCCCTCTGATGTTACGTGTAGGAAGAGTGCGGGGTGAGGAGGAAGTGTTCGTTTTGGCATTAGTTTTTGTGCTAGTGTTTCTGTTAGTGTTAGGATTGTAATAGTATTCCCACTCGGTTTCGGTTTCAGTTTTGCATTAACGTCGGGATAGTGATAGGTAGGTTAGGGGTTAGGGGTTAGGGTTAGCAGCAAAGTAGTTTTACTTTGTCTTACTCTGTCACAGAACAATGCTGAGATACCGTGGCAGCACTCTCACACTTTGAGAATGCACTCACTTAGAATGGAGAGAAGTCAAGCACATTGAATAAGGACTTTAGCTGAGTCCAAATCTGACGCTCCATGTCACAGCAATATCAAACTCGTTTCAGCACAATGACAAAGTGAAAAAGCACTCTCAGTGTCAGAGCAGGCACACACAAAGTTTTAGCAGTGCTACAGTGTACGAACCACTAACACACTGGTTCACCCCCTTCACAATCACTATGTTAGCCAACTAACGTAATGCCAGATTATTCTCGTTCAATGTCACATTTCATCTACATTGTTTCCTAACTCACCTACGTTGTGTCCAAAAACACGCAGAATATCCCAAAACTAAAGCGCTACTTCCAAACACTCAACAATAATGTCACACAGAATCTATCAGCCTCAGAGCTTTGTGGCACAGAGAGTCGAAAGACTACCACTAACAATGCACTCGCAATGTGATTTCCATCACTCACGCTAATAGTCTCATGGTTGCACAGTGTATTCACGTTCTGATCCTGTGTTGCATGAAATCATATAGTGTTCTTGTTCTGGAAATGTTGTAATTGTACTCAAGAACAGAAAGAAAGCACTGTCACCTACTCTCTATCTGCCTTCTCAAACATTTTCACGGTATCCTCAATCATGCTTACAGTACACTTGCATTTGCCAAAAAAGTAACTTATAGAAACACAACATTCACAAATACTAATTCAGGACTTTAGGGTAGTGTCGGTTTCTCCCTCTGATGTTACGTGTAGGAAGAGTGCGGGGTGAGGAGGAAGTGTTCGTTTTGGCTTAGTTTTTGTGCTAGTGTTTCTGTTAGTGTTAGGATTGTAATAGTATTCCCACTCGGTTTCGGTTTCAGTTTTGCATTAACGTCGGGATAGTGATAGGGTTAGGGTTAGGGTTAGAGTTAGAGTTGGCTAGGGTTAGGGTTAGGGTTAGCAGCAAAGTAGTTTTACTTTGTCTTACTCTGTCACAGAACAAAGCTGAGATACCGTGGCAGCACTCTCACACTTTGAGAATGCACTCACTTAGAATGGAGAGAAGTCAAGCACATTGAATAAGGACTTTAGCTGAGTCCAAATCTGACGCTCCATGTCACAGCAACATCAAACTCGTTCAGCACAATGACAAAGTGAAAAGCACTCTCAGTGTCAGAGCAGGCACACACAAAGTTTTAGCAGTGCTACAGTGTACGAACCACTAACACACTGGTTCACTCCCTTCACAATCACTATGTTAGCCAACTAACGAATGCCAGATTATTCTCGTTCAATGTCACATTTCATCTACATTGTTTCCTAACTCACCTACGTTGTTTCCAAAAACACACAGAATATCCCAAAACTAAAGTGCTACTTCCAAACACTCAACAATAATGTCACATAGAATCTATCAGCCTCAGAGCTTTGTGGCACAGAGAGTCGAAAGACTACCACTAACAATGCACTCGCAATGTGATTTCCATCACTCACGCTAATAGTCTCATGGTGGCACAGTGTATTCACGTCCTGATCCTGTGTTGCATGAAATCACATAGTGTTCTTGTTCTGGACATGTTGTAATTGTATTCAAGAACAGAAAGAAAGCACTGTCACCCACTCTCTATCTGCCGTCTCAAACATTTTCACGGTATCCTCAATCATGCTTACGGTACACTTGCATTTGCCATAAAAGTAACTCATAAAAACACAACATTCACAAATACTAATTCAGGAATCTAGGGTAGTGTCAGTTTCTCCCTCTCATGTTACGTGTAGGAAGAGTGCGGGGTAGGAGGAAGTGTTCGTTTTGGCATTAGTTTTTGTGCTACTGTTTCTGTTAGTGTTAGGATTGTAATAGTATTCCCACTCGGTTTCCGGTTTCAGTTTTGCATTAACGTCGGGATAGTGATAGGGTTAGGGTTAGGGTTAGAGTTAGAGTTGGCTTAGGGTTAGGGTTAGGGTTAGCAGCAAAGTAGTTTTACTTTCTCTTACTCTGTCACAGAACAAAGCTGAGATACCGTGGAAGCACTCTCACACTTTGAGAATGCACTCACTTAGAATGGAGAGAAGTCAAGCACATTGAATAAGGACTTTAGCTGAGTCCAAATCTGACGCCTCCATGTCACAGCAATATCAAACTCGTTTCAGCACAATGACAAAGTGAAAAAGCACTCTCAGTGTCAGAGCAGACACACACAAAGTTTTAGCAGTGCTACAGTGTACGAACCACTAACACACTGGTTCACTCCCTTCACAATCACTATGTTAGCCAACTAACGTAATGCCAGATTATTCTCGTTCAATGTCACATTTCATCTACATTGTTTCCTAACTCACCTACGTTGTGTCCAAAAACACGCAGAATATCCCAAAACTAAAGCGCTACTTCCAAACACTCAACAATAATGTCACATAGAATCTATCAGCCTCAGAGCTTTGTGGCACAGAGAGTCGAAAGACTACCACTAACAATGCACTCGCAATGTGATTTCCATCACTCACGCTAATAGTCTCATGGTGGCACAGTGTATTCACGTCCTGATCCTGTGTTGCATGAAATCACATAGTGTTCTTGTTCTGGAAATGTTGTAATTGTATTCAAGAACAGAAAGAAAGCACTGTCACCCACTTTCTATCTGCCGTCTCAAACATTTTCACGGTATCCTCAATCATGCTTACGGTACACTTGCATTTGCCAAAAAAGTAACTCATAGAAACACAACATTCACAAATACTAATTCAGGAATCTAGGGTAGTGTCAGTTTCTCCCTCTCATGTTACGTGTAGGAAGAGTGCGGGGTAGGAGGAAGTGTTCGTTTGGCATTAGTTTTTGTGCTACTGTTTCTGTTAGTGTTAGGATTGTAATAGTATTCCCACTCGGTTTCGGGTTTCAGTTTTGCATTAACGTCGGGATAGTGATAGGGTTAGGGTTAGGGTTAGAGTTAGAGTTGGCTTAGGGTTAGGGTTAGGGTTAGCAGCAAAGTAGTTTTACTTTCTCTTACTCTGTCACAGAACAAAGATGAGATACCGTGGCAGCACTCTCACACTTTGAGAATGCACTCACTTAGAATGGAGAGAAGTCAAGCACATTGAATAAGGACTTTAGCTGAGTCCAAATCTGACGCTCCATGTCACAGCAATATCAAACTCGTTTCAGCACAATGACAAAGTGAAAAAGCACTCTCAGTGTCAGAGCAGGCACACACAAAGTTTTAGCAGTGCTACAGTGTACGAACCACTAACACACTGGTTCACTCCCTTCACAATCACTATGTTAGCCAACTAACGTAATGCCAGATTATTCTCGTTCAATGTCACATTTCATCTACATTGATTCCCTAACTCACCTACGTTGTTTCCAAAAACACACAGAATATCCCAAAACTAAAGCGCTACTTCCAAACACTCAACAATAATGTCACACAGAATCTATCAGCCTCAGAGCTTTGTGGCACAGAGAGTCGAAAGACTACCACTAACAATGCACTCACAATGTGATTTCCATCACTCACGCTAATAGTCTCATGATTGCACAGTGTATTCACGTTCTGATCCTGTATTGCATGAAATCATATAGTGTTCTTGTTCTGGAAATGTTGTAATTGTACTCAAGAACAGAAAGAAAGCACTGTCACCTACTCTCTATCTGCCTTCTCAAATATTTTCACGGTATCCTCAATCATGCTTACGGTACACTCGCATTTGCCATAGAAGTAACTTATAGAAACACAACATTCACAAATACTAACTCAGGACTTTAGGTTAGTGTCGGTTTCTCCCTCTGATGTTACGTGTAGGAAGAGTGCGGGGTGAGGAGGAAGTGTTCGTTTTAGCGTTAGTTTTTGTGCTAGTGTTTCTGTTAGTGTTAGGATTGTAATAGTATTCCCACTCGGTTTCGGTTTCAGTTTTGCATTAACGTCAGGATAGTGATAGGGTTAGGGTTGGGTTAGGGTTAGCAGCAAAGTAGTTTTACTTTCTCTTACTCTGTCACAGAACAATGCTGAGATACCGTGGCAGCACTCTCACACTTTGAGAATGCACTCACTTAGAATGGAGAGAAGTCAAGCACATTGAATAAGGACTTTAGCTGAGTCCAAATCTGACGCTCCATGTCACAGCAATATCAAACTCGTTTCAGCACAATGACAAAGTGAAAAAGCACTCTCAGTGTCAGAGCAGGCACACACAAAGTTTTAGCAGTGCTACAGTGTACGAACCACTAACACACTGGTTCACTCCCTTCACAATCACTATGTTAGCCAACTAACGTAATGCCAGATTATTCTCGTTCAATGTCACATTTCATCTACATTGTTTCCTAACTCACCTACGTTGTGTCCAAAAACACGCAGAATATCCCAAAACTAAAGTGCTACTTCCAAACACTCAACAATAATGTCACATAGAATCTATCAGCCTCAGAGCTTTGTGGCACAGAGAGTCGAAAGACTACCACTAACAATGCACTCGCAATGTGATTTCCATCACTCACGCTAATAGTCTCATGGTGGCACAGTGTATTCACGTTCTGATCCTGTGTTGCATGAAATCACATAGTGTTCTTGTTCTGGAAATGTTGTAATTGTATTCAAGAACAGAAAGAAAGCACTGTCACCCACTTTCTATCTGCCGTCTCAAACATTTTCACGGTATCCTCAATCATGCTTACGGTACACTTGCATTTGCCAAAAAGTAACTCATAGAAACACAACATTCACAAATACTAATTCAGGAATCTAGGGTAGTGTCAGTTTCTCCCTCTCATGTTACGTGTAGGAAGAGTGCGGGGTAGGAGGAAGTGTTCGTTTTGGCATTAGTTTTTGTGCTACTGTTTCTGTTAGTGTTAGGATTGTAATAGTATTCCCACTCGGTTTCGGTTTCAGTTTTGCATTAACGTCGGGATAGTGATAGGGTTAGGGTTAGGGTTAGAGTTAGAGTTGGCTTAGGGTTAGGGTTAGGGTTAGCAGCAAAGTAGTTTTACTTTGTCTTACTCTGTCACAGAACAAAGATGAGATACCGTGGCAGCACTCTCACACTTTGAGAATGCACTCACTTAGAATGGAGAGAAGTCAAGCACATTGAATAAGGACTTTAGCTGAGTCCAAATCTGACGCTCCATGTCACAGCAATATCAAACTCGTTTCAGCACAATGACAAAGTGAAAAAGCACTCTCAGTGTCAGAGCAGACACACACAAAGTTTTAGCAGTGCTACAGTGTACCGAACCACTAACACACTGGTTCACTCCCTTCACAATCACTATGTTAGCCAACTAACGTAATGCCAGATTATTCTCGTTCAATGTCACATTTCATCTACATTGATTCCTAACTCACCTACGTTGTGTCCAAAAACACGCAGAATATCCCAAAACTAAAGCGCTACTTCCAAACACTCAACAATAATGTCACACAGAATCTATCAGCCTCAGAGCTTTGTGGCACAGAGAGTCGAAAGACTACCACTAACAATGCACTCACAATGTGATTTCCATCACTCACGCTAATAGTCTCATGATGGCACAGTGTATTCACGTTCGGATCCTGTATTGCATGAAATCATATAGTGTTCTTGTTCTGGAAATGTTGTAATTGTACTCAAGAACAGAAAGAAAGCACTGTCACCTACTCTCTATCTGCCTTCTCAAACATTTTCACGGTATCCTCAATCATGCTTACAGTACACTCGCATTTGCCATAGAAGTAACTCATAGAAACACAACATTCACAAATACTAACTCAGGACTTTAGGTTAGTGTCGGTTTCTCCCTCTGATGTTACGTGTAGGAAGAGTGCGGGGTGAGGAGGAAGTGTTCGTTTTAGCGTTAGTTTTTGTGCTAGTGTTTCTGTTAGTGTTAGGATTGTAATAGTATTCCCACTTGGTTTCGGATTCACTTTTGCATTAAGGTCAGGATACTGATAGGGTTAGGGTTAGGGTTAGGGTTAGCAGCAAAGTAGTTTTACTTTCTCTTACTCTGTCACAGAACAATGCTGAGATACCGTGGCAGCACTCTCACACTTTGAGAATGCACTCACTTAGAATGGAGAGAAGTCAAGCACATTGAATAAGGACTTTAGCTGAGTCCAAATCTGACGCTCCATGTCACAGCAATATCAAACTCGTTTCAGCACAATGACAAAGTGAAAAAGCACTCTCAGTGTCAGAGCAGGCACACACAAAGTTTTAGCAGTGCTACAGTGTACGAACCACTAACACACTGGTTCACTCCCTTCACAATCACTATGTTAGCCAACTAACGTAATGCCAGATTATTCTCGTTCAATGTCACATTTCATCTACATTGTTTCCTAACTCACCTACGTTGTGTCCAAAAACACGCAGAATATCCCAAAACTAAAGTGCTACTTCCAAACACTCAACAATAATGTCACATAGAATCTATCAGCCTCAGAGCTTTGTGGCACAGAGAGTCGAAAGACTACCACTAACAATGCACTCGCAATGTGATTTCCATCACTCACGCTAATAGTCTCATGGTGGCACAGTGTATTCACGTCCTGATCCTGTGTTGCATGAAATCACATAGTGTTCTTGTTCTGGACATGTTGTAATTGTATTCAAGAACAGAAAGAAAGCACTGTCACCCACTCTCTATCTGCCGTCTCAAACATTTTCACGGTATCCTCAATCATGCTTACGGTACACTTGCATTTGCCAAAAAAAGTAACTCGTAGAAACACAACATTCACAAATACTAATTCAGGAATCTAGGGTAGTGTCAGTTTCTCCCTCTCATGTTACGTGTAGGAAGAGTGCGGGGTAGGAGGAAGTGTTCGTTTTGGCATTAGTTTTTGTGCTACTGTTTCTGTTAGTGTTAGGATTGTAATAGTATTCCCACTCGGTTTCGGTTTCAGTTTTGCATTAACGTCGGGATAGTGATAGGGTTAGGGTTAGGGTTAGAGTTAGAGTTGGCTTAGGGTTAGGGTTAGGGTTAGCAGCAAAGTAGTTTTACTTTGTCTTACTCTGTCACAGAACAAAGAAGAGATACCGTGGCAGCACTCTCACACTTTGAGAATGCACTCACTTAGAATGGAGAGAAGTCAAGCACATTGAATAAGGACTTTAGCTGAGTCCAAATCTGACGCTCCATGTCACAGCAATATCAAACTCGTTTCAGCACAATGACAAAGTGAAAAAGCACTCTCAGTGTCAGAGCAGGCACACACAACGTTTTAGCAGTGCTACAGTGTACGAACCACTAACACACTGGTTCACTCCTTCACAATCACTATGTTAGCCAACTAACGTAATGCCAGATTATTCTCGTTCAATGTCACATTTCATCTACATTGATTCCTAACTCACCTACGTTGTTTCCAAAAACACACAGAATATCCCAAAACTAAAGCGCTACTTCCAAACACTCAACAATAATGTCACACAGAATCTATCAGCCTCAGAGCTTTGTGGCACAGAGAGTCGAAAGACTACCACTAACAATGCACTCACAATGTGATTTCCATCACTCACGCTAATAGTCTCATGGTGGCACAGTGTATTCACGTTCGGATCCTGTATTGCATGAAATCATATAGTGTTCTTGTTCTGGAAATGTTGTAATTGTACTCCAGAACAGAAAGAAAGCACTGTCACCTACTCTCTATCTGCCTTCTCAAACATTTTCACGGTATCCTCAATCATGCTTACAGTACACTCGCATTTGCCATAAAAGTAACTTATAGAAACACAACATTCACAAATACTAACTCAGGAATTTAGGTTAGTGTCAGTTTCTCCCTCTGATGTTACGTGTAGGAAGAGTGCGGGGTGAGGAGGAAGTGTTCGTTTTAGCGTTAGTTTTTGTGCTAGTGTTTCTGTTAGTGTTAGGATTGTAATAGTATTCCCACTCGGTTTCGGTTTCAGTTTTGCATTAACGTCGGGATAGTGAGGGTTAGGGTTAGGGTTAGGGTTAGGGTTAGGGTTAGCAGCAAAGTAGTTTTACTTTCTCTTACTCTGTCACAGAACAATGCTGAGATACCGTGGCAGCACTCTCACACTTTGAGAATGCACTCACTTAGAATGGAGAGAAGTCAAGCACATTGAATAAGGACTTTAGCTGAGTCCAAATCTGACGCTCCATGTCACAGCAATATCAAACTCGTTTCAGCACAATGACAAAGTGAAAAAGCACTCTCAGTGTCAGAGCAGACACACACAAAGTTTTAGCAGTGCTACAGTGTACGAACCACTAACACACTGGTTCACTCCCTTCACAATCACTATGTTAGCCAACTAACGTAATGCCAGATTATTCTCGTTCAATGTCACATTTCATCTACATTGATTCCTAACTCACCTACGTTGTGTCCAAAAACACGCAGAATATCCCAAAACTAAAGCGCTACTTCCAAACACTCAACAATAATGTCACATAGAATCTATCAGCCTCAGAGCTTTGTGGCACAGAGAGTCGAAAGACTACCACTAACAATGCACTCGCAATGTGATTTCCATCACTCACGCTAATAGTCTCATGGTGGCACAGTGTATTCACGTTCTGATCCTGTGTTGCATGAAATCACATAGTGTTCTTGTTCTGGAAATGTTGTAATTGTATTCAAGAACAGAAAGAAAGCACTGTCACCCACTCTCTATCTGCCGTCTCAAACATTTTCACGGTATCCTCAATCATGCTTACGGTAAACTTGCATTTGCCAAAAAAGTAACTCGTAGAAACACAACATTCACAAATACTAATTCAGGAATCTAGGGTAGTGTCAGTTTCTCCCTCTCATGTTACGTGTAGGAAGAGTGCGGGGTAGGAGGAAGTGTTCGTTTTGGCATTAGTTTTTGTGCTACTGTTTCTGTTAGTGTTAGGATTGTAATAGTATTCCCACTCGGTTTCGGTTTCAGTTTTGCATTAACGTCGGGATAGTGATAGGGTTAGGGTTAGGGTTAGAGTTAGAGTTGGCTTAGGGTTAGGGTTAGGGGTTAGCAGCAAAGTAGTTTTACTTTGTCTTACTCTGTCACAGAACAAAGATGAGATACCGTGGCAGCACTCTCACACTTTGAGAATGCACTCACTTAGAATGGAGAGAAGTCAAGCACATTGAATAAGGACTTTAGCTGAGTCCAAATCTGACGCTCCATGTCACAGCAATATCAAACTCGTTTCAGCACAATGACAAAGTGAAAAAGCACTCTCAGTGTCAGAGCAGGCACACACAACGTTTTAGCAGTGCTACAGTGTACGAACCACTAACACACTGGTTCACTCCCTTCACAATCACTATGTTAGCCAACTAACGTAATGCCAGATTATTCTCGTTCAATGTCACATTTCATCTACATTGATTCCTAACTCACCTACGTTGTTTCCAAAAACACGCAGAATATCCCAAAACTAAAGCGCTACTTCCAAACACTCAACAATAATGTCACACAGAATCTATCAGCCTCAGAGCTTTGTGGCACAGAGAGTCGAAAGACTACCACTAACAATGCACTCACAATGTGATTTCCATCACTCACGCTAATAGTCTCATGATTGCACAGTGTATTCACGTTCGGATCCTGTATTGCATGAAATCATATAGTGTTCTTGTTCTGGAAATGTTGTAATTGTACTCAAGAACAGAAAGAAAGCACTGTCACCTACTCTCTATCTGCCTTCTCAAACATTTTCACGGTATCCTCAATCATGCTTACAGTACACTCGCATTTGCCATAGAAGTAACTTATAGAAACACAACATTCACAAATACTAACTCAGGACTTTAGGTTAGTGTCGGTTTCTCCCTCTGATGTTACGTGTAGGAAGAGTGCGGGGTGAGGAGGAAGTGTTCGTTTTAGCGTTAGTTTTTGTGCTAGTGTTTCTGTTAGTGTTAGGATTGTAATAGTATTCCCACTCGGTTTCGGTTTCAGTTTTGCATTAACGTCAGGATAGTGATAGGGTTAGGGTTGGGTTAGGGTTAGCAGCAAAGTAGTTTTACTTTCTCTTACTCTGTCACAGAACAATGCTGAGATACCGTGGCAGCACTCTCACACTTTGAGAATGCACTCACTTAGAATGGAGAGAAGTCAAGCACATTGAATAAGGACTTTAGCTGAGTCCAAATCTGACGCTCCATGTCACAGCAATATCAAACTCGTTTCAGCACAATGACAAAGTGAAAAAGCACTCTCAGTGTCAGAGCAGACACACACAAAGTTTTAGCAGTGCTACAGTGTACGAACCACTAACACACTGGTTCACTCCCTTCACAATCACTATGTTAGCCAACTAACGTAATGCCAGATTATTCTCGTTCAATGTCACATTTCATCTACATTGTTTCCTAACTCACCTACGTTGTGTCCAAAAACACGCAGAATATCCCAAAACTAAAGTGCTACTTCCAAACACTCAACAATAATGTCACATAGAATCTATCAGCCTCAGAGCTTTGTGGCACAGAGAGTCGAAAGACTACCACTAACAATGCACTCGCAATGTGATTTCCATCACTCACGCTAATAGTCTCATGGTGGCACAGTGTATTCACGTTCTGATCCTGTGTTGCATGAAATCACATAGTGTTCTTGTTCTGGAAATGTTGTAATTGTATTCAAGAACAGAAAGAAAGCACTGTCACCCACTCTCTATCTGCCGTCTCAAACATTTTCACGGTATCCTCAATCATGCTTACGGTACACTTGCATTTGCCAAAAAAGTAACTCGTAGAAACACAACATTCACAAATACTAATTCAGGAATCTAGGGTAGTGTCAGTTTCTCCCTCTCATGTTACGTGTAGGAAGAGTGCGGGGTAGGAGGAAGTGTTCGTTTTGGCATTAGTTTTTGTGCTACTGTTTCTGTTAGTGTTAGGATTGTAATAGTATTCCCACTGGTTTCGGTTTCAGTTTTGCATTAACGTCGGGATAGTGATAGGGTTAGGGTTAGGGTTAGAGTTAGAGTTGGCTTAGGGTTAGGGTTAGGG
This sequence comes from Phodopus roborovskii, assembly GCF_943737965.1. Lineage (NCBI taxonomy): Eukaryota > Metazoa > Chordata > Mammalia > Rodentia > Cricetidae > Phodopus > Phodopus roborovskii. The sequence continues at coordinate 29,825 of NW_026126695.1, forward strand.
TTAGCAGCAAAGTAGTTTTACTTTGTCTTACTCTGTCACAGAACAAAGATGAGATACCGTGGCAGCACTCTCACACTTTGAGAATGCACTCACTTAGAATGGAGAGAAGTCAAGCACATTGAATAAGGACTTTAGCTGAGTCCAAATCTGACGCTCCATGTCACAGCAATATCAAACTCGTTTCAGCACAATGACAAAGTGAAAAAGCACTCTCAGTGTCAGAGCAGGCACACACAAAGTTTTAGCAGTGCTACAGTGTACGAACCACTAACACACTGGTTCACTCCCTTCACAATCACTATGTTAGCCAACTAACGTAATGCCAGATTATTCTCGTTCAATGTCACATTTCATCTACATTGATTCCTAACTCACCTACGTTGTTTCCAAAAACACGCAGAATATCCCAAAACTAAAGCGCTACTTCCAAACACTCAACAATAATGTCACACAGAATCTATCAGCCTCAGAGCTTTGTGGCACAGAGAGTCGAAAGACTACCACTAACAATGCACTCGCAATGTGATTTCCATCACTCACGCTAATAGTCTCATGATTGCACAGTGTATTCACGTTCTGATCCTGTATTGCATGAAATCATATAGTGTTCTTGTTCTGGAAATGTTGTAATTGTACTCAAGAACAGAAAGAAAGCACTGTCACCTACTCTCTATCTGCCTTCTCAAACATTTTCACGGTATCCTCAATCATGCTTACAGTACACTCGCATTTGCCATAGAAGTAACTTATAGAAACACAACATTCACAAATACTAACTCAGGACTTTAGGTTAGTGTCGGTTTCTCCCTCTGATGTTACGTGTAGGAAGAGTGCGGGGTGAGGAGGAAGTGTTCGTTTTAGCGTTAGTTTTTGTGCTAGTGTTTCTGTTAGTGTTAGGATTGTAATAGTATTCCCACTCGGTTTCGGTTTCAGTTTTGCATTAACGTCAGGATAGTGATAGGGTTAGGGTTGGGTTAGGGTTAGCAGCAAAGTAGTTTTACTTTGTCTTACTCTGTCACAGAACAATGCTGAGATACCGTGGCAGCACTCTCACACTTTGAGAATGCACTCACTTAGAATGGAGAGAAGTCAAGCACATTGAATAAGGACTTTAGCTGAGTCCAAATCTGACGCTCCATGTCACAGCAATATCAAACTCGTTTCAGCACAATGACAAAGTGAAAAAGCACTCTCAGTGTCAGAGCAGACACACACAAAGTTTTAGCAGTGCTACAGTGTACGAACCACTAACACACTGGTTCACTCCCTTCACAATCACTATGTTAGCCAACTAACGTAATGCCAGATTATTCTCGTTCAATGTCACATTTCATCTACATTGTTTCCTAACTCACCTACGTTGTGTCCAAAAACACGCAGAATATCCCAAAACTAAAGTGCTACTTCCAAACACTCAACAATAATGTCACATAGAATCTATCAGCCTCAGAGCTTTGTGGCACAGAGAGTCGAAAGACTACCACTAACAATGCACTCGCAATGTGATTTCCATCACTCACGCTAATAGTCTCATGGTGGCACAGTGTATTCACGTTCTGATCCTGTGTTGCATGAAATCACATAGTGTTCTTGTTCTGGAAATGTTGTAATTGTATTCAAGAACAGAAAGAAAGCACTGTCACCCACTCTCTATCTGCCGTCTCAAACATTTTCACGGTATCCTCAATCATGCTTACGGTACACTTGCATTTGCCAAAAAAGTAACTCATAGAAACACAACATTCACAAATACTAATTCAGGAATCTAGGGTAGTGTCAGTTTCTCCCTCTCATGTTACGTGTAGGAAGAGTGCGGGGTAGGAGGAAGTGTTCGTTTTGGCATTAGTTTTTGTGCTACTGTTTCTGTTAGTGTTAGGATTGTAATAGTATTCCCACTCGGTTTCGGTTTCAGTTTTGCATTAACGTCGGGATAGTGATAGGGTTAGGGTTAGGGTTAGAGTTAGAGTTGGCTTAGGGTTAGGGTTAGGGTTAGCAGCAAAGTAGTTTTACTTTGTCTTACTCTGTCACAGAACAAAGATGAGATACCGTGGCAGCACTCTCACACTTTGAGAATGCACTCACTTAGAATGGAGAGAAGTCAAGCACATTGAATAAGGACTTTAGCTGAGTCCAAATCTGACGCTCCATGTCACAGCAATATCAAACTCGTTTCAGCACAATGACAAAGTGAAAAAGCACTCTCAGTGTCAGAGCAGGCACACACAACGTTTTAGCAGTGCTACAGTGTACGAACCACTAACACACTGGTTCACTCCCTTCACAATCACTATGTTAGCCAACTAACGTAATGCCAGATTATTCTCGTTCAATGTCACATTTCATCTACATTGATTCCTAACTCACCTACGTTGTTTCCAAAAACACGCAGAATATCCCAAAACTAAAGCGCTACTTCCAAACACTCAACAATAATGTCACACAGAATCTATCAGCCTCAGAGCTTTGTGGCACAGAGAGTCGAAAGACTACCACTAACAATGCACTCACAATGTGATTTCCATCACTCACGCTAATAGTCTCATGATTGCACAGTGTATTCACGTTCGGATCCTGTATTGCATGAAATCATATAGTGTTCTTGTTCTGGAAATGTTGTAATTGTACTCAAGAACAGAAAGAAAGCACTGTCACCTACTCTCTATCTGCCTTCTCAAACATTTTCACGGTATCCTCAATCATGCTTACAGTACACTCGCATTTGCCATAGAAGTAACTTATAGAAACACAACATGCACAAATACTAACTCAGGACTTTAGGTTAGTGTCGGTTTCTCCCTCTGATGTTACGTGTAGGAAGAGTGCGGGGTGAGGAGGAAGTGTTCGTTTTAGCGTTAGTTTTTGTGCTAGTGTTTCTGTTAGTGTTAGGATTGTAATAGTATTCCCACTCGGTTTCGGTTTCAGTTTTGCATTAACGTCAGGATAGTGATAGGGTTAGGGTTGGGTTAGGGTTAGCAGCAAAGTAGTTTTACTTTCTCTTACTCTGTCACAGAACAATGCTGAGATACCGTGGCAGCACTCTCACACTTTGAGAATGCACTCACTTAGAATGGAGAGAAGTCAAGCACATTGAATAAGGACTTTAGCTGAGTCCAAATCTGACGCTCCATGTCACAGCAATATCAAACTCGTTTCAGCACAATGACAAAGTGAAAAAGCACTCTCAGTGTCAGAGCAGACACACACAAAGTTTTAGCAGTGCTACAGTGTACGAACCACTAACACACTGGTTCACTCCCTTCACAATCACTATGTTAGCCAACTAACGTAATGCCAGATTATTCTCGTTCAATGTCACATTTCATCTACATTGTTTCCTAACTCACCTACGTTGTGTCCAAAAACACGCAGAATATCCCAAAACTAAAGTGCTACTTCCAAACACTCAACAATAATGTCACATAGAATCTATCAGCCTCAGAGCTTTGTGGCACAGAGAGTCGAAAGACTACCACTAACAATGCACTCGCAATGTGATTTCCATCACTCACGCTAATAGTCTCATGGTGGCACAGTGTATTCACGTTCTGATCCTGTGTTGCATGAAATCACATAGTGTTCTTGTTCTGGAAATGTTGTAATTGTATTCAAGAACAGAAAGAAAGCACTGTCACCCACTCTCTATCTGCCGTCTCAAACATTTTCACGGTATCCTCAATCATGCTTACGGTACACTTGCATTTGCCAAAAAGTAACTCATAGAAACACAACATTCACAAATACTAATTCAGGAATCTAGGGTAGTGTCAGTTTCTCCCTCTCATGTTACGTGTAGGAAGAGTGCGGGGTAGGAGGAAGTGTTCGTTTTGGCATTAGTTTTTGTGCTACTGTTTCTGTTAGTGTTAGGATTGTAATAGTATTCCCACTCGGTTTCGGTTTCAGTTTTGCATTAACGTCGGGATAGTGATAGGGTTAGGGTTAGGGTTAGAGTTAGAGTTGGCTTAGGGTTAGGGTTAGGGTTAGCAGCAAAGTAGTTTTACTTTGTCTTACTCTGTCACAGAACAAAGCTGAGATACCGTGGCAGCACTCTCACACTTTGAGAATGCACTCACTTAGAATGGAGAGAAGTCAAGCACATTGAATAAGGACTTTAGCTGAGTCCAAATCTGACGCTCCATGTCACAGCAATATCAAACTCGTTTCAGCACAATGACAAAGTGAAAAAGCACTCTCAGTGTCAGAGCAGGCACACACAAAGTTTTAGCAGTGCTACAGTGTACGAACCACTAACACACTGGTTCACTCCCTTCACAATCACTATGTTAGCCAACTAACGTAATGCCAGATTATTCTCGTTCAATGTCACATTTCATCTACATTGATTCCTAACTCACCTACGTTGTTTCCAAAAACACGCAGAATATCCCAAAACTAAAGTGCTACTTCCAAACACTCAACAATAATGTCACATAGAATCTATCAGCCTCAGAGCTTTGTGGCACAGAGAGTCGAAAGACTACCACTAACAATGCACTCACAATGTGATTTCCATCACTCACGCTAATAGTCTCATGGTGGCACAGTGTATTCACGTTCTGATCCTGTGTTGCATGAAATCACATAGTGTTCTTGTTCTGGAAATGTTGTAATTGTATTCAAGAACAGAAAGAAAGCACTGTCACCCACTCTCTATCTGCCTTCTCAAACATTTTCACGGTATCCTCAATCATGCTTACAGTACACTCGCATTTGCCATAGAAGTAACTCATAGAAACACAACATTCACAAATACTAACTCAGGACTTTAGGTTAGTGTCGGTTTCTCCCTCTGATGTTACGTGTAGGAAGAGTGCGGGGTGAGGAGGAAGTGTTCGTTTTAGCGTTAGTTTTTGTGCTAGTGTTTCTGTTAGTGTTAGGATTGTAATAGTATTCCCACTCGGTTTCGGTTTCAGTTTTGCATTAACGTCAGGATAGTGATAGGGTTAGGGTTAGGGAGAGTAGAGTGGCTTGGGTTAGGGTTAGGGTCAGCAGCAAAGTAGTTTTACTTTCTCTTACTCTGTCACAGAACAATGCTGAGATACCGTGGCAGCACTCTCACACTTTGAGAATGCACTCACTTAGAATGGAGAGAAGTCAAGCACATTGAATAAGGACTTTAGCTGAGTCCAAATCTGACGCTCCATGTCACAGCAATATCAAACTCGTTTCAGCACAATGACAAAGTGAAAAAGCACTCTCAGTGTCAGAGCAGACACACACAAAGTTTTAGCAGTGCTACAGTGTACGAACCACTAACACACTGGTTCACTCCCTTCACAATCACTATGTTAGCCAACTAACGTAATGCCAGATTATTCTCGTTCAATGTCACATTTCATCTACATTGTTTCCTAACTCACCTACGTTGTGTCCAAAAACACGCAGAATATCCCAAAACTAAAGTGCTACTTCCAAACACTCAACAATAATGTCACATAGAATCTATCAGCCTCAGAGCTTTGTGGCACAGAGAGTCGAAAGACTACCACTAACAATGCACTCGCAATGTGATTTCCATCACTCACGCTAATAGTCTCATGGTGGCACAGTGTATTCACGTTCTGATCCTGTGTTGCATGAAATCACATAGTGTTCTTGTTCTGGAAATGTTGTAATTGTATTCAAGAACAGAAAGAAAGCACTGTCACCCACTCTCTATCTGCCGTCTCAAACATTTTCACGGTATCCTCAATCATGCTTACGGTACACTTGCATTTGCCAAAAAAGTAACTCGTAGAAACACAACATTCACAAATACTAATTCAGGAATCTAGGGTAGTGTCAGTTTCTCCCTCTCATGTTACGTGTAGGAAGAGTGCGGGGTAGGAGGAAGTGTTCGTTTTGGCATTAGTTTTTGTGCTACTGTTTCTGTTAGTGTTAGGATTGTAATAGTATTCCCACTCGGTTTCGGTTTCAGTTTTGCATTAACGTCGGGATAGTGATAGGGTTAGGGTTAGGGTTAGAGTTAGAGTTGGCTTAGGGTTAGGGTTAGGGTTAGCAGCAAAGTAGTTTTACTTTGTCTTACTCTGTCACAGAACAAAGATGAGATACCGTGGCAGCACTCTCACACTTTGAGAATGCACTCACTTAGAATGGAGAGAAGTCAAGCACATTGAATAAGGACTTTAGCTGAGTCCAAATCTGACGCTCCATGTCACAGCAATATCAAACTCGTTTCAGCACAATGACAAAGTGAAAAAGCACTCTCAGTGTCAGAGCAGGCACACACAAAGTTTTAGCAGTGCTACAGTGTACGAACCACTAACACACTGGTTCACTCCCTTCACAATCACTATGTTAGCCAACTAACGTAATGCCAGATTATTCTCGTTCAATGTCACATTTCATCTACATTGATTCCTAACTCACCTACGTTGTTTCCAAAAACACGCAGAATATCCCAAAACTAAAGCGCTACTTCCAAACACTCAACAATAATGTCACACAGAATCTATCAGCCTCAGAGCTTTGTGGCACAGAGAGTCGAAAGACTACCACTAACAATGCACTCACAATGTGATTTCCATCACTCACGCTAATAGTCTCATGATTGCACAGTGTATTCACGTTCGGATCCTGTATTGCATGAAATCATATAGTGTTCTTGTTCTGGAAATGTTGTAATTGTACTCAAGAACAGAAAGAAAGCACTGTCACCTACTCTCTATCTGCCTTCTCAAACATTTTCACGGTATCCTCAATCATGCTTACAGTACACTCGCATTTGCCATAGAAGTAACTTATAGAAACACAACATTCACAAATACTAACTCAGGACTTTAGGTTAGTGTCGGTTTCTCCCTCTGATGTTACGTGTAGGAAGAGTGCGGGGTGAGGAGGAAGTGTTCGTTTTAGCGTTAGTTTTTGTGCTAGTGTTTCTGTTAGTGTTAGGATTGTAATAGTATTCCCACTCGGTTTCGGTTTCAGTTTTGCATTAACGTCAGGATAGTGATAGGGTTAGGGTTGGGTTAGGGTTAGCAGCAAAGTAGTTTTACTTTCTCTTACTCTGTCACAGAACAATGCTGAGATACCGTGGCAGCACTCTCACACTTTGAGAATGCACTCACTTAGAATGGAGAGAAGTCAAGCACATTGAATAAGGACTTTAGCTGAGTCCAAATCTGACGCTCCATGTCACAGCAATATCAAACTCGTTTCAGCACAATGACAAAGTGAAAAAGCACTCTCAGTGTCAGAGCAGACACACACAAAGTTTTAGCAGTGCTACAGTGTACGAACCACTAACACACTGGTTCACTCCCTTCACAATCACTATGTTAGCCAACTAACGTAATGCCAGATTATTCTCGTTCAATGTCACATTTCATCTACATTGTTTCCTAACTCACCTACGTTGTGTCCAAAAACACGCAGAATATCCCAAAACTAAAGTGCTACTTCCAAACACTCAACAATAATGTCACATAGAATCTATCAGCCTCAGAGCTTTGTGGCACAGAGAGTCGAAAGACTACCACTAACAATGCACTCGCAATGTGATTTCCATCACTCACGCTAATAGTCTCATGGTGGCACAGTGTATTCACGTTCTGATCCTGTGTTGCATGAAATCACATAGTGTTCTTGTTCTGGAAATGTTGTAATTGTATTCAAGAACAGAAAGAAAGCACTGTCACCCACTCTCTATCTGCCGTCTCAAACATTTTCACGGTATCCTCAATCATGCTTACGGTACACTTGCATTTGCCAAAAAAGTAACTCGTAGAAACACAACATTCACAAATACTAATTCAGGAATCTAGGGTAGTGTCAGTTTCTCCCTCTCATGTTACGTGTAGGAAGAGTGCGGGGTAGGAGGAAGTGTTCGTTTTGGCATTAGTTTTTGTGCTACTGTTTCTGTTAGTGTTAGGATTGTAATAGTATTCCCACTCGGTTTCGGTTTCAGTTTTGCATTAACGTCGGGATAGTGATAGGGTTAGGGTTAGGGTTAGAGTTAGAGTTGCCTTAGGGTTAGGGTTAGGGTTAGCAGCAAAGTAGTTTTACTTTGTCTTACTCTGTCACAGAACAAAGATGAGATACCGTGGCAGCACTCTCACACTTTGAGAATGCACTCACTTAGAATGGAGAGAAGTCAAGCACATTGAATAAGGACTTTAGCTGAGTCCAAATCTGACGCTCCATGTCACAGCAATATCAAACTCGTTTCAGCACAATGACAAAGTGAAAAAGCACTCTCAGTGTCAGAGCAGGCACACACAACGTTTTAGCAGTGCTACAGTGTACGAACCACTAACACACTGGTTCACTCCCTTCACAATCACTATGTTAGCCAACTAACGTAATGCCAGATTATTCTCGTTCAATGTCACATTTCATCTACATTGATTCCTAACTCACCTACGTTGTTTCCAAAAACACGCAGAATATCCCAAAACTAAAGCGCTACTTCCAAACACTCAACAATAATGTCACACAGAATCTATCAGCCTCAGAGCTTTGTGGCACAGAGAGTCGAAAGACTACCACTAACAATGCACTCACAATGTGATTTCCATCACTCACGCTAATAGTCTCATGATTGCACAGTGTATTCACGTTCGGATCCTGTATTGCATGAAATCATATAGTGTTCTTGTTCTGGAAATGTTGTAATTGTACTCAAGAACAGAAAGAAAGCACTGTCACCTACTCTCTATCTGCCTTCTCAAACATTTTCACGGTATCCTCAATCATGCTTACAGTACACTCGCATTTGCCATAGAAGTAACTTATAGAAACACAACATTCACAAATACTAACTCAGGACTTTAGGTTAGTGTCGGTTTCTCCCTCTGATGTTACGTGTAGGAAGAGTGCGGGGTGAGGAGGAAGTGTTCGTTTTAGCGTTAGTTTTTGTGCTAGTGTTTCTGTTAGTGTTAGGATTGTAATAGTATTCCCACTCGGTTTCGGTTTCAGTTTTGCATTAACGTCAGGATAGTGATAGGGTTAGGGTTGGGTTAGGGTTAGCAGCAAAGTAGTTTTACTTTCTCTTACTCTGTCACAGAACAATGCTGAGATACCGTGGCAGCACTCTCACACTTTGAGAATGCACTCACTTAGAATGGAGAGAAGTCAAGCACATTGAATAAGGACTTTAGCTGAGTCCAAATCTGACGCTCCATGTCACAGCAATATCAAACTCGTTTCAGCACAATGACAAAGTGAAAAAGCACTCTCAGTGTCAGAGCAGACACACACAAAGTTTTAGCAGTGCTACAGTGTACGAACCACTAACACACTGGTTCACTCCCTTCACAATCACTATGTTAGCCAACTAACGTAATGCCAGATTATTCTCGTTCAATGTCACATTTCATCTACATTGTTTCCTAACTCACCTACGTTGTGTCCAAAAACACGCAGAATATCCCAAAACTAAAGTGCTACTTCCAAACACTCAACAATAATGTCACATAGAATCTATCAGCCTCAGAGCTTTGTGGCACAGAGAGTCGAAAGACTACCACTAACAATGCACTCGCAATGTGATTTCCATCACTCACGCTAATAGTCTCATGGTGGCACAGTGTATTCACGTTCTGATCCTGTGTTGCATGAAATCACATAGTGTTCTTGTTCTGGAAATGTTGTAATTGTATTCAAGAACAGAAAGAAAGCACTGTCACCCACTCTCTATCTGCCGTCTCAAACATTTTCACGGTATCCTCAATCATGCTTACGGTACACTTGCATTTGCCAAAAAAGTAACTCGTAGAAACACAACATTCACAAATACTAATTCAGGAATCTAGGGTAGTGTCAGTTTCTCCCTCTCATGTTACGTGTAGGAAGAGTGCGGGGTAGGAGGAAGTGTTCGTTTTGGCATTAGTTTTTGTGCTACTGTTTCTGTTAGTGTTAGGATTGTAATAGTATTCCCACTCGGTTTCGGTTTCAGTTTTGCATTAACGTCGGGATAGTGATAGGGTTAGGGTTAGGGTTAGAGTTAGAGTTGGCTTAGGGTTAGGGTTAGGGTTAGCAGCAAAGTAGTTTTACTTTGTCTTACTCTGTCACAGAACAAAGAAGAGATACCGTGGCAGCACTCTCACACTTTGAGAATGCACTCACTTAGAATGGAGAGAAGTCAAGCACATTGAATAAGGACTTTAGCTGAGTCCAAATCTGACGCTCCATGTCACAGCAATATCAAACTCGTTTCAGCACAATGACAAAGTGAAAAAGCACTCTCAGTGTCAGAGCAGGCACACACAACGTTTTAGCAGTGCTACAGTGTACGAACCACTAACACACTGGTTCACTCCCTTCACAATCACTATGTTAGCCAACTAACGTAATGCCAGATTATTCTCGTTCAATGTCACATTTCATCTACATTGATTCCTAACTCACCTACGTTGTTTCCAAAAACACGCAGAATATCCCAAAACTAAAGCGCTACTTCCAAACACTCAACAATAATGTCACACAGAATCTATCAGCCTCAGAGCTTTGTGGCACAGAGAGTCGAAAGACTACCACTAACAATGCACTCACAATGTGATTTCCATCACTCACGCTAATAGTCTCATGATTGCACAGTGTATTCACGTTCGGATCCTGTATTGCATGAAATCATATAGTGTTCTTGTTCTGGAAATGTTGTAATTGTACTCAAGAACAGAAAGAAAGCACTGTCACCTACTCTCTATCTGCCTTCTCAAACATTTTCACGGTATCCTCAATCATGCTTACAGTACACTCGCATTTGCCATAGAAGTAACTTATAGAAACACAACATTCACAAATACTAACTCAGGACTTTAGGTTAGTGTCGGTTTCTCCCTCTGATGTTACGTGTAGGAAGAGTGCGGGGTGAGGAGGAAGTGTTCGTTTTAGCGTTAGTTTTTGTGCTAGTGTTTCTGTTAGTGTTAGGATTGTAATAGTATTCCCACTCGGTTTCGGTTTCAGTTTTGCATTAACGTCAGGATAGTGATAGGGTTAGGGTTAGGGTTAGAGTTTGAGTTTGTTTTTGGGTGGGTTAGGGTTAGCAGCAAAGTAGTTTTACTTTCTCTTACTCTGTCACAGAACAATGCTGAGATACCGTGGCAGCACTCTCACACTTTGAGAATGCACTCACTTAGAATGGAGAGAAGTCAAGCACATTGAATAAGGACTTTAGCTGAGTCCAAATCTGACGCTCCATGTCACAGCAATATCAAACTCGTTTCAGCACAATGACAAAGTGAAAAAGCACTCTCAGTGTCAGAGCAGACACACACAAAGTTTTAGCAGTGCTACAGTGTACGAACCACTAACACACTGGTTCACTCCCTTCACAATCACTATGTTAGCCAACTAACGTAATGCCAGATTATTCTCGTTCAATGTCACATTTCATCTACATTGTTTCCTAACTCACCTACGTTGTGTCCAAAAACACGCAGAATATCCCAAAACTAAAGTGCTACTTCCAAACACTCAACAATAATGTCACATAGAATCTATCAGCCTCAGAGCTTTGTGGCACAGAGAGTCGAAAGACTACCACTAACAATGCACTCGCAATGTGATTTCCATCACTCACGCTAATAGTCTCATGGTGGCACAGTGTATTCACGTTCTGATCCTGTGTTGCATGAAATCACATAGTGTTCTTGTTCTGGAAATGTTGTAATTGTATTCAAGAACAGAAAGAAAGCACTGTCACCCACTCTCTATCTGCCGTCTCAAACATTTTCACGGTATCCTCAATCATGCTTACGGTACACTTGCATTTGCCAAAAAAGTAACTCGTAGAAACACAACATTCACAAATACTAATTCAGGAATCTAGGGTAGTGTCAGTTTCTCCCTCTCATGTTACGTGTAGGAAGAGTGCGGGGTAGGAGGAAGTGTTCGTTTTGGCATTAGTTTTTGTGCTACTGTTTCTGTTAGTGTTAGGATTGTAATAGTATTCCCACTCGGTTTCGGTTTCAGTTTTGCATTAACGTCGGGATAGTGATAGGGTTAGGGTTAGGGTTAGAGTTAGAGTTGGCTTAGGGTTAGGGTTAGGGTTAGCAGCAAAGTAGTTTTACTTTGTCTTACTCTGTCACAGAACAAAGCTGAGATACCGTGGCAGCACTCTCACACTTTGAGAATGCACTCACTTAGAATGGAGAGAAGTCAAGCACATTGAATAAGGACTTTAGCTGAGTCCAAATCTGACGCTCCATGTCACAGCAATATCAAACTCGTTTCAGCACAATGACAAAGTGAAAAAGCACTCTCAGTGTCAGAGCAGGCACACACAAAGTTTTAGCAGTGCTACAGTGTACGAACCACTAACACACTGGTTCACTCCCTTCACAATCACTATGTTAGCCAACTAACGTAATGCCAGATTATTCTCGTTCAATGTCACATTTCATCTACATTGATTCCTAACTCACCTACGTTGTTTCCAAAAACACGCAGAATATCCCAAAACTAAAGTGCTACTTCCAAACACTCAACAATAATGTCACACAGAATCTATCAGCCTCAGAGCTTTGTGGCACAGAGAGTCGAAAGACTACCACTAACAATGCACTCACAATGTGATTTCCATCACTCACGCTAATAGTCTCATGGTTGCACAGTGTATTCACGTTCTGATCCTGTATTGCATGAAATCATATAGTGTTCTTGTTCTGGAAATGTTGTAATTGTACTCAAGAACAGAAAGAAAGCACTGTCACCTACTCTCTATCTGCCTTCTCAAACATTTTCACGGTATCCTCAATCATGCTTACAGTACACTCGCATTTGCCATAGAAGTAACTCATAGAAACACAACATTCACAAATACTAACTCAGGACTCTAGGTTAGTGTCGGTTTCTCCCTCTGATGTTACGTGTAGGAAGAGTGCGGGGTGAGGAGGAAGTGTTCGTTTTAGCGTTAGTTTTTGTGCTAGTGTTTCTGTTAGTGTTAGGATTGTAATAGTATTCCCACTCGGTTTCGGTTTCAGTTTTGCATTAACGTCGGGATAGTGATAGGGTTAGGGTTAGGGTTAGAGTTAGAGTTGGCTTAGGGTTAGGGTTAGGGTTAGCAGCAAAGTAGTTTTACTTTGTCTTACTCTGTCACAGAACAATGCTGAGATACCGTGGCAGCACTCTCACACTTTGAGAATGCACTCACTTAGAATGGAGAGAAGTCAAGCACATTGAATAAGGACTTTAGCTGAGTCCAAATCTGACGCTCCATGTCACAGCAATATCAAACTCGTTTCAGCACAATGACAAAGTGAAAAAGCACTCTCAGTGTCAGAGCAGACACACACAAAGTTTTAGCAGTGCTACAGTGTACGAACCACTAACACACTGGTTCACTCCCTTCACAATCACTATGTTAGCCAACTAACGTAATGCCAGATTATTCTCGTTCAATGTCACATTTCATCTACATTGTTTCCTAACTCACCTACGTTGTGTCCAAAAACACGCAGAATATCCCAAAACTAAAGTGCTACTTCCAAACACTCAACAATAATGTCACATAGAATCTATCAGCCTCAGAGCTTTGTGGCACAGAGAGTCGAAAGACTACCACTAACAATGCACTCGCAATGTGATTTCCATCACTCACGCTAATAGTCTCATGGTGGCACAGTGTATTCACGTCCTGATCCTGTGTTGCATGAAATCACATAGTGTTCTTGTTCTGGAAATGTTGTAATTGTATTCAAGAACAGAAAGAAAGCACTGTCACCCACTCTCTATCTGCCGTCTCAAACATTTTCACGGTATCCTCAATCATGCTTACGGTACACTTGCATTTGCCAAAAAAGTAACTCATAGAAACACAACATTCACAAATACTAATTCAGGAATCTAGGGTAGTGTCAGTTTCTCCCTCTCATGTTACGTGTAGGAAGAGTGCGGGGTAGGAGGAAGTGTTCGTTTTGGCATTAGTTTTTGTGCTACTGTTTCTGTTAGTGTTAGGATTGTAATAGTATTCCCACTCGGTTTCGGTTTCAGTTTTGCATTAACGTCGGGATAGTGATAGGGTTAGGGTTAGGGTTAGAGTTAGAGTTGGCTTAGGGTTAGGGTTAGGGTTAGCAGCAAAGTAGTTTTACTTTGTCTTACTCTGTCACAGAACAAAGCTGAGATACCGTGGCAGCACTCTCACACTTTGAGAATGCACTCACTTAGAATGGAGAGAAGTCAAGCACATTGAATAAGGACTTTAGCTGAGTCCAAATCTGACGCTCCATGTCACAGCAATATCAAACTCGTTTCAGCACAATGACAAAGTGAAAAAGCACTCTCAGTGTCAGAGCAGGCACACACAAAGTTTTAGCAGTGCTACAGTGTACGAACCACTAACACACTGGTTCACTCCCTTCACAATCACTATGTTAGCCAACTAACGTAATGCCAGATTATTCTCGTTCAATGTCACATTTCATCTACATTGTTTCCTAACTCACCTACGTTGTTTCCAAAAACACGCAGAATATCCCAAAACTAAAGTGCTACTTCCAAACACTCAACAATAATGTCACATAGAATCTATCAGCCTCAGAGCTTTGTGGCACAGAGAGTCGAAAGACTACCACTAACAATGCACTCGCAATGTGATTTCCATCACTCACGCTAATAGTCTCATGGTGGCACAGTGTATTCACGTTCTGATCCTGTATTGCATGAAATCATATAGTGTTCTTGTTCTGGAAATGTTGTAATTGTACTCAAGAACAGAAAGAAAGCACTGTCACCCACTCTCTATCTGCCTTCTCAAACATTTTCACGGTATCCTCAATCATGCTTACAGTACACTCGCATTTGCCAAAGAAGTAACTTATAGAAACACAACATTCACAAATACTAACTCAGGACTTTAGGTTAGTGTCGGTTTCTCCCTCTGATGTTACGTGTAGGAAGAGTGCGGGGTGAGGAGGAAGTGTTCGTTTTGGCATTAGTTTTTGTGCTAGTGTTTCTGTTAGTGTTAGGATTGTAATAGTATTCCCACTCGGTTTCGGTTTCAGTTTTGCATTAACGTCAGGATAGTGATAGGGTTAGGGTGAGTTGGGGTTAGGGTTGGGTTTGGGTTAGGGTTAGGGTTAGCAGCAAAGTAGTTTTACTTTCTCTTACTCTGTCACAGAACAATGCTGAGATACCGTGGCAGCACTCTCACACTTTGAGAATGCACTCACTTAGAATGGAGAGAAGTCAAGCACATTGAATAAGGACTTTAGCTGAGTCCAAATCTGACGCTCCATGTCACAGCAATATCAAACTCGTTTCAGCACAATGACAAAGTGAAAAAGCACTCTCAGTGTCAGAGCAGACACACACAAAGTTTTAGCAGTGCTACAGTGTACGAACCACTAACACACTGGTTCACTCCCTTCACAATCACTATGTTAGCCAACTAACGTAATGCCAGATTATTCTCGTTCAATGTCACATTTCATCTACATTGTTTCCTAACTCACCTACGTTGTGTCCAAAAACACGCAGAATATCCCAAAACTAAAGTGCTACTTCCAAACACTCAACAATAATGTCACATAGAATCTATCAGCCTCAGAGCTTTGTGGCACAGAGAGTCGAAAGACTACCACTAACAATGCACTCGCAATGTGATTTCCATCACTCACGCTAATAGTCTCATGGTGGCACAGTGTATTCACGTCCTGATCCTGTGTTGCATGAAATCACATAGTGTTCTTGTTCTGGAAATGTTGTAATTGTATTCAAGAACAGAAAGAAAGCACTGTCACCCACTCTCTATCTGCCGTCTCAAACATTTTCACGGTATCCTCAATCATGCTTACGGTACACTTGCATTTGCCAAAAAAGTAACTCGTAGAAACACAACATTCACAAATACTAATTCAGGAATCTAGGGTAGTGTCAGTTTCTCCCTCTCATGTTACGTGTAGGAAGAGTGCGGGGTAGGAGGAAGTGTTCGTTTTGGCATTAGTTTTTGTGCTACTGTTTCTGTTAGTGTTAGGATTGTAATAGTATTCCCACTCGGTTTCGGTTTCAGTTTTGCATTAACGTCGGGATAGTGATAGGGTTAGGGTTAGGGTTAGAGTTAGAGTTGGCTTAGGGTTAGGGTTAGGGTTAGCAGCAAAGTAGTTTTACTTTGTCTTACTCTGTCACAGAACAAAGATGAGATACCGTGGCAGCACTCTCACACTTTGAGAATGCACTCACTTAGAATGGAGAGAAGTCAAGCACATTGAATAAGGACTTTAGCTGAGTCCAAATCTGACGCTCCATGTCACAGCAATATCAAACTCGTTTCAGCACAATGACAAAGTGAAAAAGCACTCTCAGTGTCAGAGCAGACACACACAACGTTTTAGCAGTGCTACAGTGTACGAACCACTAACACACTGGTTCACTCCCTTCACAATCACTATGTTAGCCAACTAACGTAATGCCAGATTATTCTCGTTCAATGTCACATTTCATCTACATTGATTCCTAACTCACCTACGTTGTTTCCAAAAACACGCAGAATATCCCAAAACTAAAGCGCTACTTCCAAACACTCAACAATAATGTCACACAGAATCTATCAGCCTCAGAGCTTTGTGGCACAGAGAGTCGAAAGACTACCACTAACAATGCACTCACAATGTGATTTCCATCACTCACGCTAATAGTCTCATGATTGCACAGTGTATTCACGTTCGGATCCTGTATTGCATGAAATCATATAGTGTTCTTGTTCTGGAAATGTTGTAATTGTACTCAAGAACAGAAAGAAAGCACTGTCACCTACTCTCTATCTGCCTTCTCAAACATTTTCACGGTATCCTCAATCATGCTTACAGTACACTCGCATTTGCCATAGAAGTAACTTATAGAAACACAACATGCACAAATACTAACTCAGGACTTTAGGTTAGTGTCGGTTTCTCCCTCTGATGTTACGTGTAGGAAGAGTGCGGGGTGAGGAGGAAGTGTTCGTTTTAGCGTTAGTTTTTGTGCTAGTGTTTCTGTTAGTGTTAGGATTGTAATAGTATTCCCACTCGGTTTCGGTTTCAGTTTTGCATTAACGTCAGGATAGTGATAGGGTTAGGGTTGGGTTAGGGTTAGCAGCAAAGTAGTTTTACTTTCTCTTACTCTGTCACAGAACAATGCTGAGATACCGTGGCAGCACTCTCACACTTTGAGAATGCACTCACTTAGAATGGAGAGAAGTCAAGCACATTGAATAAGGACTTTAGCTGAGTCCAAATCTGACGCTCCATGTCACAGCAATATCAAACTCGTTTCAGCACAATGACAAAGTGAAAAAGCACTCTCAGTGTCAGAGCAGACACACACAAAGTTTTAGCAGTGCTACAGTGTACGAACCACTAACACACTGGTTCACTCCCTTCACAATCACTATGTTAGCCAACTAACGTAATGCCAGATTATTCTCGTTCAATGTCACATTTCATCTACATTGTTTCCTAACTCACCTACGTTGTGTCCAAAAACACGCAGAATATCCCAAAACTAAAGTGCTACTTCCAAACACTCAACAATAATGTCACATAGAATCTATCAGCCTCAGAGCTTTGTGGCACAGAGAGTCGAAAGACTACCACTAACAATGCACTCGCAATGTGATTTCCATCACTCACGCTAATAGTCTCATGGTGGCACAGTGTATTCACGTTCTGATCCTGTGTTGCATGAAATCACATAGTGTTCTTGTTCTGGAAATGTTGTAATTGTATTCAAGAACAGAAAGAAAGCACTGTCACCCACTCTCTATCTGCCGTCTCAAACATTTTCACGGTATCCTCAATCATGCTTACGGTACACTTGTATTTGCCAAAAAAGTAACTCGTAGAAACACAACATTCACAAATACTAATTCAGGAATCTAGGGTAGTGTCAGTTTCTCCCTCTCATGTTACGTGTAGGAAGAGTGCGGGGTAGGAGGAAGTGTTCGTTTTGGCATTAGTTTTTGTGCTACTGTTTCTGTTAGTGTTAGGATTGTAATAGTATTCCCACTCGGTTTCGGTTTCAGTTTTGCATTAACGTCGGGATAGTGATAGGGTTAGGGTTAGGGTTAGAGTTAGAGTTGGCTTAGGGTTAGGGTTAGGGTTAGCAGCAAAGTAGTTTTACTTTGTCTTACTCTGTCACAGAACAAAGCTGAGATACCGTGGCAGCACTCTCACACTTTGAGAATGCACTCACTTAGAATGGAGAGAAGTCAAGCACATTGAATAAGGACTTTAGCTGAGTCCAAATCTGACGCTCCATGTCACAGCAATATCAAACTCGTTTCAGCACAATGACAAAGTGAAAAAGCACTCTCAGTGTCAGAGCAGGCACACACAAAGTTTTAGCAGTGCTACAGTGTACGAACCACTAACACACTGGTTCACTCCCTTCACAATCACTATGTTAGCCAACTAACGTAATGCCAGATTATTCTCGTTCAATGTCACATTTCATCTACATTGATTCCTAACTCACCTACGTTGTTTCCAAAAACACGCAGAATATCCCAAAACTAAAGCGCTACTTCCAAACACTCAACAATAATGTCACACAGAATCTATCAGCCTCAGAGCTTTGTGGCACAGAGAGTCGAAAGACTACCACTAACAATGCACTCACAATGTGATTTCCATCACTCACGCTAATAGTCTCATGGTGGCACAGTGTATTCACGTCCTGATCCTGTATTGCATGAAATCATATAGTGTTCTTGTTCTGGACATGTTGTAATTGTATTCAAGAACAGAAAGAAAGCACTGTCACCTACTCTCTATCTGCCTTCTCAAACATTTTCACGGTATCCTCAATCATGCTTACAGTACACTCGCATTTGCCATAGAAGTAACTCATAGAAACACAACATTCACAAATACTAACTCAGGACTTTAGGTTAGTGTCGGTTTCTCCCTCTGATGTTACGTGTAGGAAGAGTGCGGGGTGAGGAGGAAGTGTTCGTTTTGGCGTTAGTTTTTGTGCTAGTGTTTCTGTTAGTGTTAGGATTGTAATAGTATTCCCACTCGGTTTCGGTTTCAGTTTTGCATTAACGTCGGGATAGTGTTAGGGTTAGGGTTAGCGTTAGAGTTAGGGCTTAGGGTTAGGGTTAGGGTTAGCAGCAAAGTAGTTTTACTTTGTCTTACTCTGTCACAGAACAAAGCTGAGATACCGTGGCAGCACTCTCACACTTTGAGAATGCACTCACTTAGAATGGAGAGAAGTCAAGCACATTGAATAAGGACTTTAGCTGAGTCCAAATCTGACGCTCCATGTCACAGCAATATCAAACTCGTTTCAGCACAATGACAAAGTGAAAAAGCACTCTCAGTGTCAGAGCAGACACACACAAAGTTTTAGCAGTGCTACAGTGTACGAACCACTAACACACTGGTTCACTCCCTTCACAATCACTATGTTAGCCAACTAACGTAATGCCAGATTATTCTCGTTCAATGTCACATTTCATCTACATTGTTTCCTAACTCACCTACGTTGTGTCCAAAAACACGCAGAATATCCCAAAACTAAAGTGCTACTTCCAAACACTCAACAATAATGTCACATAGAATCTATCAGCCTCAGAGCTTTGTGGCACAGAGAGTCGAAAGACTACCACTAACAATGCACTCGCAATGTGATTTCCATCACTCACGCTAATAGTCTCATGGTGGCACAGTGTATTCACGTTCTGATCCTGTGTTGCATGAAATCACATAGTGTTCTTGTTCTGGACATGTTGTAATTGTATTCAAGAACAGAAAGAAAGCACTGTCACCCACTCTCTATCTGCCGTCTCAAACATTTTCACGGTATCCTCAATCATGCTTACGGTACACTTGCATTTGCCAAAAAAGTAACTCATAGAAACACAACATTCACAAATACTAATTCAGGAATCTAGGGTAGTGTCAGTTTCTCCCTCTCATGTTACGTGTAGGAAGAGTGCGGGGTAGGAGGAAGTGTTCGTTTTGGCATTAGTTTTTGTGCTACTGTTTCTGTTAGTGTTAGGATTGTAATAGTATTCCCACTCGGTTTCGGTTTCAGTTTTGCATTAACGTCGGGATAGTGATAGGGTTAGGGTTAGGGTTAGAGTTAGAGTTGGCTTAGGGTTAGGGTTAGGGTTAGCAGCAAAGTAGTTTTACTTTGTCTTACTCTGTCACAGAACAAAGAAGAGATACCGTGGCAGCACTCTCACACTTTGAGAATGCACTCACTTAGAATGGAGAGAAGTCAAGCACATTGAATAAGGACTTTAGCTGAGTCCAAATCTGACGGTCCATGTCACAGCAATATCAAACTCGTTTCAGCACAATGACAAAGTGAAAAAGCACTCTCAGTGTCAGAGCAGACACACACAACGTTTTAGCAGTGCTACAGTGTACGAACCACTAACACACTGGTTCACTCCCTTCACAATCACTATGTTAGCCAACTAACGTAATGCCAGATTATTCTCGTTCAATGTCACATTTCATCTACATTGATTCCTAACTCACCTACGTTGTTTCCAAAAACACGCAGAATATCCCAAAACTAAAGCGCTACTTCCAAACACTCAACAATAATGTCACACAGAATCTATCAGCCTCAGAGCTTTGTGGCACAGAGAGTCGAAAGACTACCACTAACAATGCACTCACAATGTGATTTCCATCACTCACGCTAATAGTCTCATGATTGCACAGTGTATTCACGTTCGGATCCTGTATTGCATGAAATCATATAGTGTTCTTGTTCTGGAAATGTTGTAATTGTACTCAAGAACAGAAAGAAAGCACTGTCACCTACTCTCTATCTGCCTTCTCAAACATTTTCACGGTATCCTCAATCATGCTTACAGTACACTCGCATTTGCCATAGAAGTAACTTATAGAAACACAACATGCACAAATACTAACTCAGGACTTTAGGTTAGTGTCGGTTTCTCCCTCTGATGTTACGTGTAGGAAGAGTGCGGGGTGAGGAGGAAGTGTTCGTTTTAGCGTTAGTTTTTGTGCTAGTGTTTCTGTTAGTGTTAGGATTGTAATAGTATTCCCACTCGGTTTCGGTTTCAGTTTTGCATTAACGTCAGGATAGTGATAGGGTTAGGGTTGGGTTAGGGTTAGCAGCAAAGTAGTTTTACTTTCTCTTACTCTGTCACAGAACAATGCTGAGATACCGTGGCAGCACTCTCACACTTTGAGAATGCACTCACTTAGAATGGAGAGAAGTCAAGCACATTGAATAAGGACTTTAGCTGAGTCCAAATCTGACGCTCCGTGTCACAGCAATATCAAACTCGTTTCAGCACAATGACAAAGTGAAAAAGCACTCTCAGTGTCAGAGCAGACACACACAAAGTTTTAGCAGTGCTACAGTGTACGAACCACTAACACACTGGTTCACTCCCTTCACAATCACTATGTTAGCCAACTAACGTAATGCCAGATTATTCTCGTTCAATGTCACATTTCATCTACATTGTTTCCTAACTCACCTACGTTGTGTCCAAAAACACGCAGAATATCCCAAAACTAAAGTGCTACTTCCAAACACTCAACAATAATGTCACATAGAATCTATCAGCCTCAGAGCTTTGTGGCACAGAGAGTCGAAAGACTACCACTAACAATGCACTCGCAATGTGATTTCCATCACTCACGCTAATAGTCTCATGGTGGCACAGTGTATTCACGTTCTGATCCTGTGTTGCATGAAATCACATAGTGTTCTTGTTCTGGAAATGTTGTAATTGTATTCAAGAACAGAAAGAAAGCACTGTCACCCACTCTCTATCTGCCGTCTCAAACATTTTCACGGTATCCTCAATCATGCTTACGGTACACTTGCATTTGCCAAAAAAGTAACTCGTAGAAACACAACATTCACAAATACTAATTCAGGAATCTAGGGTAGTGTCAGTTTCTCCCTCTCATGTTACGTGTAGGAAGAGTGCGGGGTAGGAGGAAGTGTTCGTTTTGGCATTAGTTTTTGTGCTACTGTTTCTGTTAGTGTTAGGATTGTAATAGTATTCCCACTCGGTTTCGGTTTCAGTTTTGCATTAACGTCGGGATAGTGATAGGGTTAGGGTTAGGGTTAGAGTTAGAGTTGCCTTAGGGTTAGGGTTAGGGTTAGCAGCAAAGTAGTTTTACTTTGTCTTACTCTGTCACAGAACAAAGATGAGATACCGTGGCAGCACTCTCACACTTTGAGAATGCACTCACTTAGAATGGAGAGAAGTCAAGCACATTGAATAAGGACTTTAGCTGAGTCCAAATCTGACGCTCCATGTCACAGCAATATCAAACTCGTTTCAGCACAATGACAAAGTGAAAAAGCACTCTCAGTGTCAGAGCAGGCACACACAACGTTTTAGCAGTGCTACAGTGTACGAACCACTAACACACTGGTTCACTCCCTTCACAATCACTATGTTAGCCAACTAACGTAATGCCAGATTATTCTCGTTCAATGTCACATTTCATCTACATTGATTCCTAACTCACCTACGTTGTTTCCAAAAACACGCAGAATATCCCAAAACTAAAGCGCTACTTCCAAACACTCAACAATAATGTCACACAGAATCTATCAGCCTCAGAGCTTTGTGGCACAGAGAGTCGAAAGACTACCACTAACAATGCACTCACAATGTGATTTCCATCACTCACGCTAATAGTCTCATGATTGCACAGTGTATTCACGTTCGGATCCTGTATTGCATGAAATCATATAGTGTTCTTGTTCTGGAAATGTTGTAATTGTACTCAAGAACAGAAAGAAAGCACTGTCACCTACTCTCTATCTGCCTTCTCAAACATTTTCACGGTATCCTCAATCATGCTTACAGTACACTCGCATTTGCCATAGAAGTAACTTATAGAAACACAACATTCACAAATACTAACTCAGGACTTTAGGTTAGTGTCGGTTTCTCCCTCTGATGTTACGTGTAGGAAGAGTGCGGGGTGAGGAGGAAGTGTTCGTTTTAGCGTTAGTTTTTGTGCTAGTGTTTCTGTTAGTGTTAGGATTGTAATAGTATTCCCACTCGGTTTCGGTTTCAGTTTTGCATTAACGTCAGGATAGTGATAGGGTTAGGGTTGGGTTAGGGTTAGCAGCAAAGTAGTTTTACTTTCTCTTACTCTGTCACAGAACAATGCTGAGATACCGTGGCAGCACTCTCACACTTTGAGAATGCACTCACTTAGAATGGAGAGAAGTCAAGCACATTGAATAAGGACTTTAGCTGAGTCCAAATCTGACGCTCCATGTCACAGCAATATCAAACTCGTTTCAGCACAATGACAAAGTGAAAAAGCACTCTCAGTGTCAGAGCAGACACACACAAAGTTTTAGCAGTGCTACAGTGTACGAACCACTAACACACTGGTTCACTCCCTTCACAATCACTATGTTAGCCAACTAACGTAATGCCAGATTATTCTCGTTCAATGTCACATTTCATCTACATTGTTTCCTAACTCACCTACGTTGTGTCCAAAAACACGCAGAATATCCCAAAACTAAAGTGCTACTTCCAAACACTCAACAATAATGTCACATAGAATCTATCAGCCTCAGAGCTTTGTGGCACAGAGAGTCGAAAGACTACCACTAACAATGCACTCGCAATGTGATTTCCATCACTCACGCTAATAGTCTCATGGTGGCACAGTGTATTCACGTTCTGATCCTGTGTTGCATGAAATCACATAGTGTTCTTGTTCTGGAAATGTTGTAATTGTATTCAAGAACAGAAAGAAAGCACTGTCACCCACTCTCTATCTGCCGTCTCAAACATTTTCACGGTATCCTCAATCATGCTTACGGTAAACTTGCATTTGCCAAAAAAGTAACTCGTAGAAACACAACATTCACAAATACTAATTCAGGAATCTAGGGTAGTGTCAGTTTCTCCCTCTCATGTTACGTGTAGGAAGAGTGCGGGGTAGGAGGAAGTGTTCGTTTTGGCATTAGTTTTTGTGCTACTGTTTCTGTTAGTGTTAGGATTGTAATAGTATTCCCACTCGGTTTCGGTTTCAGTTTTGCATTAACGTCGGGATAGTGATAGGGTTAGGGTTAGGGTTAGAGTTAGAGTTGGCTTAGGGTTAGGGTTAGGGTTAGCAGCAAAGTAGTTTTACTTTGTCTTACTCTGTCACAGAACAAAGATGAGATACCGTGGCAGCACTCTCACACTTTGAGAATGCACTCACTTAGAATGGAGAGAAGTCAAGCACATTGAATAAGGACTTTAGCTGAGTCCAAATCTGACGCTCCATGTCACAGCAATATCAAACTCGTTTCAGCACAATGACAAAGTGAAAAAGCACTCTCAGTGTCAGAGCAGGCACACACAACGTTTTAGCAGTGCTACAGTGTACGAACCACTAACACACTGGTTCACTCCCTTCACAATCACTATGTTAGCCAACTAACGTAATGCCAGATTATTCTCGTTCAATGTCACATTTCATCTACATTGATTCCTAACTCACCTACGTTGTTTCCAAAAACACGCAGAATATCCCAAAACTAAAGCGCTACTTCCAAACACTCAACAATAATGTCACACAGAATCTATCAGCCTCAGAGCTTTGTGGCACAGAGAGTCGAAAGACTACCACTAACAATGCACTCACAATGTGATTTCCATCACTCACGCTAATAGTCTCATGATTGCACAGTGTATTCACGTTCGGATCCTGTATTGCATGAAATCATATAGTGTTCTTGTTCTGGAAATGTTGTAATTGTACTCAAGAACAGAAAGAAAGCACTGTCACCTACTCTCTATCTGCCTTCTCAAACATTTTCACGGTATCCTCAATCATGCTTACAGTACACTCGCATTTGCCATAGAAGTAACTTATAGAAACACAACATGCACAAATACTAACTCAGGACTTTAGGTTAGTGTCGGTTTCTCCCTCTGATGTTACGTGTAGGAAGAGTGCGGGGTGAGGAGGAAGTGTTCGTTTTAGCGTTAGTTTTTGTGCTAGTGTTTCTGTTAGTGTTAGGATTGTAATAGTATTCCCACTCGGTTTCGGTTTCAGTTTTGCATTAACGTCAGGATAGTGATAGGGTTAGGGTTGGGGTAGGGTTAGCAGCAAAGTAGTTTTACTTTCTCTTACTCTGTCACAGAACAATGCTGAGATACCGTGGCAGCACTCTCACACTTTGAGAATGCACTCACTTAGAATGGAGAGAAGTCAAGCACATTGAATAAGGACTTTAGCTGAGTCCAAATCTGACGCTCCATGTCACAGCAATATCAAACTCGTTTCAGCACAATGACAAAGTGAAAAAGCACTCTCAGTGTCAGAGCAGACACACACAAAGTTTTAGCAGTGCTACAGTGTACGAACCACTAACACACTGGTTCACTCCCTTCACAATCACTATGTTAGCCAACTAACGTAATGCCAGATTATTCTCGTTCAATGTCACATTTCATCTACATTGTTTCCTAACTCACCTACGTTGTGTCCAAAAACACGCAGAATATCCCAAAACTAAAGTGCTACTTCCAAACACTCAACAATAATGTCACATAGAATCTATCAGCCTCAGAGCTTTGTGGCACAGAGAGTCGAAAGACTACCACTAACAATGCACTCTCAATGTGATTTCCATCACTCACGCTAATAGTCTCATGGTGGCACAGTGTATTCACGTTCTGATCCTGTGTTGCATGAAATCACATAGTGTTCTTGTTCTGGAAATGTTGTAATTGTATTCAAGAACAGAAAGAAAGCACTGTCACCCACTCTCTATCTGCCGTCTCAAACATTTTCACGGTATCCTCAATCATGCTTACGGTACACTTGCATTTGCCAAAAAAGTAACTCGTAGAAACACAACATTCACAAATACTAATTCAGGAATCTAGGGTAGTGTCAGTTTCTCCCTCTCATGTTACGTGTAGGAAGAGTGCGGGGTAGGAGGAAGTGTTCGTTTTGGCATTAGTTTTTGTGCTACTGTTTCTGTTAGTGTTAGGATTGTAATAGTATTCCCACTCGGTTTCGGTTTCAGTTTTGCATTAACGTCGGGATAGTGATAGGGTTAGGGTTAGGGTTAGAGTTAGAGTTGCCTTAGGGTTAGGGTTAGGGTTAGCAGCAAAGTAGTTTTACTTTGTCTTACTCTGTCACAGAACAAAGATGAGATACCGTGGCAGCACTCTCACACTTTGAGAATGCACTCACTTAGAATGGAGAGAAGTCAAGCACATTGAATAAGGACTTTAGCTGAGTCCAAATCTGACGCTCCATGTCACAGCAATATCAAACTCGTTTCAGCACAATGACAAAGTGAAAAAGCACTCTCAGTGTCAGAGCAGGCACACACAAAGTTTTAGCAGTGCTACAGTGTACGAACCACTAACACACTGGTTCACTCCCTTCACAATCACTATGTTAGCCAACTAACGTAATGCCAGATTATTCTCGTTCAATGTCACATTTCATCTACATTGATTCCTAACTCACCTACGTTGTTTCCAAAAACACGCAGAATATCCCAAAACTAAAGCGCTACTTCCAAACACTCAACAATAATGTCACACAGAATCTATCAGCCTCAGAGCTTTGTGGCACAGAGAGTCGAAAGACTACCACTAACAATGCACTCACAATGTGATTTCCATCACTCACGCTAATAGTCTCATGATTGCACAGTGTATTCACGTTCTGATCCTGTATTGCATGAAATCATATAGTGTTCTTGTTCTGGAAATGTTGTAATTGTACTCAAGAACAGAAAGAAAGCACTGTCACCTACTCTCTATCTGCCTTCTCAAACATTTTCACGGTATCCTCAATCATGCTTACAGTACACTCGCATTTGCCATAGAAGTAACTTATAGAAACACAACATTCACAAATACTAACTCAGGACTTTAGGTTAGTGTCGGTTTCTCCCTCTGATGTTACGTGTAGGAAGAGTGCGGGGTGAGGAGGAAGTGTTCGTTTTAGCGTTAGTTTTTGTGCTAGTGTTTCTGTTAGTGTTAGGATTGTAATAGTATTCCCACTCGGTTTCGGTTTCAGTTTTGCATTAACGTCAGGATAGTGATAGGGTTAGGGTTGGGGTAGGGTTAGCAGCAAAGTAGTTTTACTTTCTCTTACTCTGTCACAGAACAATGCTGAGATACCGTGGCAGCACTCTCACACTTTGAGAATGCACTCACTTAGAATGGAGAGAAGTCAAGCACATTGAATAAGGACTTTAGCTGAGTCCAAATCTGACGCTCCATGTCACAGCAATATCAAACTCGTTTCAGCACAATGACAAAGTGAAAAAGCACTCTCAGTGTCAGAGCAGACACACACAAAGTTTTAGCAGTGCTACAGTGTACGAACCACTAACACACTGGTTCACTCCCTTCACAATCACTATGTTAGCCAACTAACGTAATGCCAGATTATTCTCGTTCAATGTCACATTTCATCTACATTGTTTCCTAACTCACCTACGTTGTGTCCAAAAACACGCAGAATATCCCAAAACTAAAGTGCTACTTCCAAACACTCAACAATAATGTCACATAGAATCTATCAGCCTCAGAGCTTTGTGGCACAGAGAGTCGAAAGACTACCACTAACAATGCACTCGCAATGTGATTTCCATCACTCACGCTAATAGTCTCATGGTGGCACAGTGTATTCACGTTCTGATCCTGTGTTGCATGAAATCACATAGTGTTCTTGTTCTGGAAATGTTGTAATTGTATTCAAGAACAGAAAGAAAGCACTGTCACCCACTCTCTATCTGCCGTCTCAAACATTTTCACGGTATCCTCAATCATGCTTACGGTAAACTTGCATTTGCCAAAAAAGTAACTCGTAGAAACACAACATTCACAAATACTAATTCAGGAATCTAGGGTAGTGTCAGTTTCTCCCTCTCATGTTACGTGTAGGAAGAGTGCGGGGTAGGAGGAAGTGTTCGTTTTGGCATTAGTTTTTGTGCTACTGTTTCTGTTAGTGTTAGGATTGTAATAGTATTCCCACTCGGTTTCGGTTTCAGTTTTGCATTAACGTCGGGATAGTGATAGGGTTAGGGTTAGGGTTAGAGTTAGAGTTGGCTTAGGGTTAGGGTTAGGGTTAGCAGCAAAGTAGTTTTACTTTGTCTTACTCTGTCACAGAACAAAGAAGAGATACCGTGGCCGCACTCTCACACTTTGAGAATGCACTCACTTAGAATGGAGAGAAGTCAAGCACATTGAATAAGGACTTTAGCTGAGTCCAAATCTGACGCTCCATGTCACAGCAATATCAAACTCGTTTCAGCACAATGACAAAGTGAAAAAGCACTCTCAGTGTCAGAGCAGACACACACAAAGTTTTAGCAGTGCTACAGTGTATGAACCACTAACACACTGGTTCACTCCCTTCACAATCACTATGTTAGCCAACTAACGTAATGCCAGATTATTCTCGTTCAATGTCACATTTCATCTACATTGATTCCTAACTCACCTACGTTGTTTCCAAAAACACGCAGAATATCCCAAAACTAAAGCGCTACTTCCAAACACTCAACAATAATGTCACACAGAATCTATCAGCCTCAGAGCTTTGTGGCACAGAGAGTCGAAAGACTACCACTAACAATGCACTCACAATGTGATTTCCATCACTCACGCTAATAGTCTCATGATTGCACAGTGTATTCACGTTCGGATCCTGTATTGCATGAAATCATATAGTGTTCTTGTTCTGGAAATGTTGTAATTGTACTCAAGAACAGAAAGAAAGCACTGTCACCTACTCTCTATCTGCCTTCTCAAACATTTTCACGGTATCCTCAATCATGCTTACAGTACACTCGCATTTGCCATAGAAGTAACTTATAGAAACACAACATGCACAAATACTAACTCAGGACTTTAGGTTAGTGTCGGTTTCTCCCTCTGATGTTACGTGTAGGAAGAGTGCGGGGTGAGGAGGAAGTGTTCGTTTTAGCGTTAGTTTTTGTGCTAGTGTTTCTGTTAGTGTTAGGATTGTAATAGTATTCCCACTCGGTTTCGGTTTCAGTTTTGCATTAACGTCAGGATAGTGATAGGGTTAGGGTTGGGGTAGGGTTAGCAGCAAAGTAGTTTTACTTTCTCTTACTCTGTCACAGAACAATGCTGAGATACCGTGGCAGCACTCTCACACTTTGAGAATGCACTCACTTAGAATGGAGAGAAGTCAAGCACATTGAATAAGGACTTTAGCTGAGTCCAAATCTGACGCTCCATGTCACAGCAATATCAAACTCGTTTCAGCACAATGACAAAGTGAAAAAGCACTCTCAGTGTCAGAGCAGACACACACAAAGTTTTAGCAGTGCTACAGTGTACGAACCACTAACACACTGGTTCACTCCCTTCACAATCACTATGTTAGCCAACTAACGTAATGCCAGATTATTCTCGTTCAATGTCACATTTCATCTACATTGTTTCCTAACTCACCTACGTTGTGTCCAAAAACACGCAGAATATCCCAAAACTAAAGTGCTACTTCCAAACACTCAACAATAATGTCACATAGAATCTATCAGCCTCAGAGCTTTGTGGCACAGAGAGTCGAAAGACTACCACTAACAATGCACTCGCAATGTGATTTCCATCACTCACGCTAATAGTCTCATGGTGGCACAGTGTATTCACGTTCTGATCCTGTGTTGCATGAAATCACATAGTGTTCTTGTTCTGGAAATGTTGTAATTGTATTCAAGAACAGAAAGAAAGCACTGTCACCCACTCTCTATCTGCCGTCTCAAACATTTTCACGGTATCCTCAATCATGCTTACGGTACACTTGCATTTGCCAAAAAAGTAACTCGTAGAAACACAACATTCACAAATACTAATTCAGGAATCTAGGGTAGTGTCAGTTTCTCCCTCTCATGTTACGTGTAGGAAGAGTGCGGGGTAGGAGGAAGTGTTCGTTTTGGCATTAGTTTTTGTGCTACTGTTTCTGTTAGTGTTAGGATTGTAATAGTATTCCCACTCGGTTTCGGTTTCAGTTTTGCATTAACGTCGGGATAGTGATAGGGTTAGGGTTAGGGTTAGAGTTAGAGTTGGCTTAGGGTTAGGGTTAGGGTTAGCAGCAAAGTAGTTTTACTTTGTCTTACTCTGTCACAGAACAAAGATGAGATACCGTGGCAGCACTCTCACACTTTGAGAATGCACTCACTTAGAATGGAGAGAAGTCAAGCACATTGAATAAGGACTTTAGCTGAGTCCAAATCTGACGCTCCATGTCACAGCAATATCAAACTCGTTTCAGCACAATGACAAAGTGAAAAAGCACTCTCAGTGTCAGAGCAGGCACACACAACGTTTTAGCAGTGCTACAGTGTACGAACCACTAACACACTGGTTCACTCCCTTCACAATCACTATGTTAGCCAACTAACGTAATGCCAGATTATTCTCGTTCAATGTCACATTTCATCTACATTGATTCCTAACTCACCTACGTTGTTTCCAAAAACACGCAGAATATCCCAAAACTAAAGCGCTACTTCCAAACACTCAACAATAATGTCACACAGAATCTATCAGCCTCAGAGCTTTGTGGCACAGAGAGTCGAAAGACTACCACTAACAATGCACTCACAATGTGATTTCCATCACTCACGCTAATAGTCTCATGATTGCACAGTGTATTCACGTTCGGATCCTGTATTGCATGAAATCATATAGTGTTCTTGTTCTGGAAATGTTGTAATTGTACTCAAGAACAGAAAGAAAGCACTGTCACCTACTCTCTATCTGCCTTCTCAAACATTTTCACGGTATCCTCAATCATGCTTACAGTACACTCGCATTTGCCATAGAAGTAACTTATAGAAACACAACATTCACAAATACTAACTCAGGACTTTAGGTTAGTGTCGGTTTCTCCCTCTGATGTTACGTGTAGGAAGAGTGCGGGGTGAGGAGGAAGTGTTCGTTTTAGCGTTAGTTTTTGTGCTAGTGTTTCTGTTAGTGTTAGGATTGTAATAGTATTCCCACTCGGTTTCGGTTTCAGTTTTGCATTAACGTCAGGATAGTGATAGGGTTAGGGTTGGGGTTAGGGTTAGCAGCAAAGTAGTTTTACTTTCTCTTACTCTGTCACAGAACAATGCTGAGATACCGTGGCAGCACTCTCACACTTTGAGAATGCACTCACTTAGAATGGAGAGAAGTCAAGCACATTGAATAAGGACTTTAGCTGAGTCCAAATCTGACGCTCCATGTCACAGCAATATCAAACTCGTTTCAGCACAATGACAAAGTGAAAAAGCACTCTCAGTGTCAGAGCAGACACACACAAAGTTTTAGCAGTGCTACAGTGTACGAACCACTAACACACTGGTTCACTCCCTTCACAATCACTATGTTAGCCAACTAACGTAATGCCAGATTATTCTCGTTCAATGTCACATTTCATCTACATTGTTTCCTAACTCACCTACGTTGTGTCCAAAAACACGCAGAATATCCCAAAACTAAAGTGCTACTTCCAAACACTCAACAATAATGTCACATAGAATCTATCAGCCTCAGAGCTTTGTGGCACAGAGAGTCGAAAGACTACCACTAACAATGCACTCGCAATGTGATTTCCATCACTCACGCTAATAGTCTCATGGTGGCACAGTGTATTCACGTTCTGATCCTGTGTTGCATGAAATCACATAGTGTTCTTGTTCTGGAAATGTTGTAATTGTATTCAAGAACAGAAAGAAAGCACTGTCACCCACTCTCTATCTGCCGTCTCAAACATTTTCACGGTACCCTCAATCATGCTTACGGTACACTTGCATTTGCCAAAAAAGTAACTCGTAGAAACACAACATTCACAAATACTAATTCAGGAATCTAGGGTAGGGTCAGTTTCTCCCTCTCATGTTACGTGTAGGAAGAGTGCGGGGTAGGAGGAAGTGTTCGTTTTGGCATTAGTTTTTGTGCTACTGTTTCTGTTAGTGTTAGGATTGTAATAGTATTCCCACTCGGTTTCGGTTTCAGTTTTGCATTAACGTCGGGATAGTGATAGGGTTAGGGTTAGGGTTAGAGTTAGAGTTGCCTTAGGGTTAGGGTTAGGGTTAGCAGCAAAGTAGTTTTACTTTGTCTTACTCTGTCACAGAACAAAGATGAGATACCGTGGCAGCACTCTCACACTTTGAGAATGCACTCACTTAGAATGGAGAGAAGTCAAGCACATTGAATAAGGACTTTAGCTGAGTCCAAATCTGACGCTCCATGTCACAGCAATATCAAACTCGTTTCAGCACAATGACAAAGTGAAAAAGCACTCTCAGTGTCAGAGCAGGCACACACAACGTTTTAGCAGTGCTACAGTGTACGAACCACTAACACACTGGTTCACTCCCTTCACAATCACTATGTTAGCCAACTAACGTAATGCCAGATTATTCTCGTTCAATGTCACATTTCATCTACATTGATTCCTAACTCACCTACGTTGTTTCCAAAAACACGCAGAATATCCCAAAACTAAAGCGCTACTTCCAAACACTCAACAATAATGTCACACAGAATCTATCAGCCTCAGAGCTTTGTGGCACAGAGAGTCGAAAGACTACCACTAACAATGCACTCACAATGTGATTTCCATCACTCACGCTAATAGTCTCATGATTGCACAGTGTATTCACGTTCGGATCCTGTATTGCATGAAATCATATAGTGTTCTTGTTCTGGAAATGTTGTAATTGTACTCAAGAACAGAAAGAAAGCACTGTCACCTACTCTCTATCTGCCTTCTCAAACATTTTCACGGTATCCTCAATCATGCTTACAGTACACTCGCATTTGCCATAGAAGTAACTTATAGAAACACAACATTCACAAATACTAACTCAGGACTTTAGGTTAGTGTCGGTTTCTCCCTCTGATGTTACGTGTAGGAAGAGTGCGGGGTGAGGAGGAAGTGTTCGTTTTAGCGTTAGTTTTTGTGCTAGTGTTTCTGTTAGTGTTAGGATTGTAATAGTATTCCCACTCGGTTTCGGTTTCAGTTTTGCATTAACGTCAGGATAGTGATAGGGTTAGGGTTGGGGTAGGGTTAGCAGCAAAGTAGTTTTACTTTCTCTTACTCTGTCACAGAACAATGCTGAGATACCGTGGCAGCACTCTCACACTTTGAGAATGCACTCACTTAGAATGGAGAGAAGTCAAGCACATTGAATAAGGACTTTAGCTGAGTCCAAATCTGACGCTCCATGTCACAGCAATATCAAACTCGTTTCAGCACAATGACAAAGTGAAAAAGCACTCTCAGTGTCAGAGCAGACACACACAAAGTTTTAGCAGTGCTACAGTGTACGAACCACTAACACACTGGTTCACTCCCTTCACAATCACTATGTTAGCCAACTAACGTAATGCCAGATTATTCTCGTTCAATGTCACATTTCATCTACATTGTTTCCTAACTCACCTACGTTGTGTCCAAAAACACGCAGAATATCCCAAAACTAAAGTGCTACTTCCAAACACTCAACAATAATGTCACATAGAATCTATCAGCCTCAGAGCTTTGTGGCACAGAGAGTCGAAAGACTACCACTAACAATGCACTCGCAATGTGATTTCCATCACTCACGCTAATAGTCTCATGGTGGCACAGTGTATTCACGTTCTGATCCTGTGTTGCATGAAATCACATAGTGTTCTTGTTCTGGAAATGTTGTAATTGTATTCAAGAACAGAAAGAAAGCACTGTCACCCACTCTCTATCTGCCGTCTCAAACATTTTCACGGTACCCTCAATCATGCTTACGGTACACTTGCATTTGCCAAAAAAGTAACTCGTAGAAACACAACATTCACAAATACTAATTCAGGAATCTAGGGTAGTGTCAGTTTCTCCCTCTCATGTTACGTGTAGGAAGAGTGCGGGGTAGGAGGAAGTGTTCGTTTTGGCATTAGTTTTTGTGCTACTGTTTCTGTTAGTGTTAGGATTGTAATAGTATTCCCACTCGGTTTCGGTTTCAGTTTTGCATTAACGTCGGGATAGTGATAGGGTTAGGGTTAGGGTTAGAGTTAGAGTTGCCTTAGGGTTAGGGTTAGGGTTAGCAGCAAAGTAGTTTTACTTTGTCTTACTCTGTCACAGAACAAAGATGAGATACCGTGGCAGCACTCTCACACTTTGAGAATGCACTCACTTAGAATGGAGAGAAGTCAAGCACATTGAATAAGGACTTTAGCTGAGTCCAAATCTGACGCTCCATGTCACAGCAATATCAAACTCGTTTCAGCACAATGACAAAGTGAAAAAGCACTCTCAGTGTCAGAGCAGGCACACACAAAGTTTTAGCAGTGCTACAGTGTACGAACCACTAACACACTGGTTCACTCCCTTCACAATCACTATGTTAGCCAACTAACGTAATGCCAGATTATTCTCGTTCAATGTCACATTTCATCTACATTGATTCCTAACTCACCTACGTTGTTTCCAAAAACACGCAGAATATCCCAAAACTAAAGCGCTACTTCCAAACACTCAACAATAATGTCACACAGAATCTATCAGCCTCAGAGCTTTGTGGCACAGAGAGTCGAAAGACTACCACTAACAATGCACTCACAATGTGATTTCCATCACTCACGCTAATAGTCTCATGATTGCACAGTGTATTCACGTTCGGATCCTGTATTGCATGAAATCATATAGTGTTCTTGTTCTGGAAATGTTGTAATTGTACTCAAGAACAGAAAGAAAGCACTGTCACCTACTCTCTATCTGCCTTCTCAAACATTTTCACGGTATCCTCAATCATGCTTACAGTACACTCGCATTTGCCATAGAAGTAACTTATAGAAACACAACATTCACAAATACTAACTCAGGACTTTAGGTTAGTGTCGGTTTCTCCCTCTGATGTTACGTGTAGGAAGAGTGCGGGGTGAGGAGGAAGTGTTCGTTTTAGCGTTAGTTTTTGTGCTAGTGTTTCTGTTAGTGTTAGGATTGTAATAGTATTCCCACTCGGTTTCGGTTTCAGTTTTGCATTAACGTCAGGATAGTGATAGGGTTAGGGTTGGGGTAGGGTTAGCAGCAAAGTAGTTTTACTTTCTCTTACTCTGTCACAGAACAATGCTGAGATACCGTGGCAGCACTCTCACACTTTGAGAATGCACTCACTTAGAATGGAGAGAAGTCAAGCACATTGAATAAGGACTTTAGCTGAGTCCAAATCTGACGCTCCATGTCACAGCAATATCAAACTCGTTTCAGCACAATGACAAAGTGAAAAAGCACTCTCAGTGTCAGAGCAGACACACACAAAGTTTTAGCAGTGCTACAGTGTACGAACCACTAACACACTGGTTCACTCCCTTCACAATCACTATGTTAGCCAACTAACGTAATGCCAGATTATTCTCGTTCAATGTCACATTTCATCTACATTGTTTCCTAACTCACCTACGTTGTGTCCAAAAACACGCAGAATATCCCAAAACTAAAGTGCTACTTCCAAACACTCAACAATAATGTCACATAGAATCTATCAGCCTCAGAGCTTTGTGGCACAGAGAGTCGAAAGACTACCACTAACAATGCACTCGCAATGTGATTTCCATCACTCACGCTAATAGTCTCATGGTGGCACAGTGTATTCACGTTCTGATCCTGTGTTGCATGAAATCACATAGTGTTCTTGTTCTGGAAATGTTGTAATTGTATTCAAGAACAGAAAGAAAGCACTGTCACCCACTCTCTATCTGCCGTCTCAAACATTTTCACGGTATCCTCAATCATGCTTACGGTACACTTGCATTTGCCAAAAAAGTAACTCGTAGAAACAAAACATTCACAAATACTAATTCAGGAATCTAGGGTAGGGTCAGTTTCTCCCTCTCATGTTACGTGTAGGAAGAGTGCGGGGTAGGAGGAAGTGTTCGTTTTGGCATTAGTTTTTGTGCTACTGTTTCTGTTAGTGTTAGGATTGTAATAGTATTCCCACTCGGTTTCGGTTTCAGTTTTGCATTAACGTCGGGATAGTGATAGGGTTAGGGTTAGGGTTAGAGTTAGAGTTGGCTTAGGGTTAGGGTTAGGGTTAGCAGCAAAGTAGTTTTACTTTGTCTTACTCTGTCACAGAACAAAGATGAGATACCGTGGCAGCACTCTCACACTTTGAGAATGCACTCACTTAGAATGGAGAGAAGTCAAGCACATTGAATAAGGACTTTAGCTGAGTCCAAATCTGACGCTCCATGTCACAGCAATATCAAACTCGTTTCAGCACAATGACAAAGTGAAAAAGCACTCTCAGTGTCAGAGCAGGCACACACAACGTTTTAGCAGTGCTACAGTGTACGAACCACTAACACACTGGTTCACTCCCTTCACAATCACTATGTTAGCCAACTAACGTAATGCCAGATTATTCTCGTTCAATGTCACATTTCATCTACATTGATTCCTAACTCACCTACGTTGTTTCCAAAAACACGCAGAATATCCCAAAACTAAAGTGCTACTTCCAAACACTCAACAATAATGTCACACAGAATCTATCAGCCTCAGAGCTTTGTGGCACAGAGAGTCGAAAGACTACCACTAACAATGCACTCACAATGTGATTTCCATCACTCACGCTAATAGTCTCATGATTGCACAGTGTATTCACGTTCGGATCCTGTATTGCATGAAATCATATAGTGTTCTTGTTCTGGAAATGTTGTAATTGTACTCAAGAACAGAAAGAAAGCACTGTCACCTACTCTCTATCTGCCTTCTCAAACATTTTCACGGTATCCTCAATCATGCTTACAGTACACTCGCATTTGCCATAGAAGTAACTTATAGAAACACAACATTCACAAATACTAACTCAGGACTTTAGGTTAGTGTCGGTTTCTCCCTCTGATGTTACGTGTAGGAAGAGTGCGGGGTGAGGAGGAAGTGTTCGTTTTAGCGTTAGTTTTTGTGCTAGTGTTTCTGTTAGTGTTAGGATTGTAATAGTATTCCCACTCGGTTTCGGTTTCAGTTTTGCATTAACGTCAGGATAGTGATAGGGTTAGGGTTGGGTTAGGGTTAGCAGCAAAGTAGTTTTACTTTCTCTTACTCTGTCACAGAACAATGCTGAGATACCGTGGCAGCACTCTCACACTTTGAGAATGCACTCACTTAGAATGGAGAGAAGTCAAGCACATTGAATAAGGACTTTAGCTGAGTCCAAATCTGACGCTCCATGTCACAGCAATATCAAACTCGTTTCAGCACAATGACAAAGTGAAAAAGCACTCTCAGTGTCAGAGCAGACACACACAAAGTTTTAGCAGTGCTACAGTGTACGAACCACTAACACACTGGTTCACTCCCTTCACAATCACTATGTTAGCCAACTAACGTAATGCCAGATTATTCTCGTTCAATGTCACATTTCATCTACATTGTTTCCTAACTCACCTACGTTGTGTCCAAAAACACGCAGAATATCCCAAAACTAAAGTGCTACTTCCAAACACTCAACAATAATGTCACATAGAATCTATCAGCCTCAGAGCTTTGTGGCACAGAGAGTCGAAAGACTACCACTAACAATGCACTCGCAATGTGATTTCCATCACTCACGCTAATAGTCTCATGGTGGCACAGTGTATTCACGTTCTGATCCTGTGTTGCATGAAATCACATAGTGTTCTTGTTCTGGAAATGTTGTAATTGTATTCAAGAACAGAAAGAAAGCACTGTCACCCACTCTCTATCTGCCGTCTCAAACATTTTCACGGTATCCTCAATCATGCTTACGGTACACTTGCATTTGCCAAAAAAGTAACTCGTAGAAACACAACATTCACAAATACTAATTCAGGAATCTAGGGTAGGGTCAGTTTCTCCCTCTCATGTTACGTGTAGGAAGAGTGCGGGGTAGGAGGAAGTGTTCGTTTTGGCATTAGTTTTTGTGCTACTGTTTCTGTTAGTGTTAGGATTGTAATAGTATTCCCACTCGGTTTCG
Organism: Phodopus roborovskii; assembly: GCF_943737965.1. Lineage (NCBI taxonomy): Eukaryota > Metazoa > Chordata > Mammalia > Rodentia > Cricetidae > Phodopus > Phodopus roborovskii. The sequence continues at coordinate 67,670 of NW_026126695.1, forward strand.
GTTTCAGTTTTGCATTAACGTCGGGATAGTGATAGGGTTAGGGTTAGGGTTAGAGTTAGAGTTGCCTTAGGGTTAGGGTTAGGGTTAGCAGCAAAGTAGTTTTACTTTGTCTTACTCTGTCACAGAACAAAGATGAGATACCGTGGCAGCACTCTCACACTTTGAGAATGCACTCACTTAGAATGGAGAGAAGTCAAGCACATTGAATAAGGACTTTAGCTGAGTCCAAATCTGACGCTCCATGTCACAGCAATATCAAACTCGTTTCAGCACAATGACAAAGTGAAAAAGCACTCTCAGTGTCAGAGCAGGCACACACAACGTTTTAGCAGTGCTACAGTGTACGAACCACTAACACACTGGTTCACTCCCTTCACAATCACTATGTTAGCCAACTAACGTAATGCCAGATTATTCTCGTTCAATGTCACATTTCATCTACATTGATTCCTAACTCACCTACGTTGTTTCCAAAAACACGCAGAATATCCCAAAACTAAAGCGCTACTTCCAAACACTCAACAATAATGTCACACAGAATCTATCAGCCTCAGAGCTTTGTGGCACAGAGAGTCGAAAGACTACCACTAACAATGCACTCACAATGTGATTTCCATCACTCACGCTAATAGTCTCATGATTGCACAGTGTATTCACGTTCTGATCCTGTATTGCATGAAATCATATAGTGTTCTTGTTCTGGAAATGTTGTAATTGTACTCAAGAACAGAAAGAAAGCACTGTCACCTACTCTCTATCTGCCTTCTCAAACATTTTCACGGTATCCTCAATCATGCTTACAGTACACTCGCATTTGCCATAGAAGTAACTTATAGAAACACAACATGCACAAATACTAACTCAGGACTTTAGGTTAGTGTCGGTTTCTCCCTCTGATGTTACGTGTAGGAAGAGTGCGGGGTGAGGAGGAAGTGTTCGTTTTAGCGTTAGTTTTTGTGCTAGTGTTTCTGTTAGTGTTAGGATTGTAATAGTATTCCCACTCGGTTTCGGTTTCAGTTTTGCATTAACGTCAGGATAGTGATAGGGTTAGGGTTGGGTTAGGGTTAGCAGCAAAGTAGTTTTACTTTCTCTTACTCTGTCACAGAACAATGCTGAGATACCGTGGCAGCACTCTCACACTTTGAGAATGCACTCACTTAGAATGGAGAGAAGTCAAGCACATTGAATAAGGACTTTAGCTGAGTCCAAATCTGACGCTCCGTGTCACAGCAATATCAAACTCGTTTCAGCACAATGACAAAGTGAAAAAGCACTCTCAGTGTCAGAGCAGACACACACAAAGTTTTAGCAGTGCTACAGTGTACGAACCACTAACACACTGGTTCACTCCCTTCACAATCACTATGTTAGCCAACTAACGTAATGCCAGATTATTCTCGTTCAATGTCACATTTCATCTACATTGTTTCCTAACTCACCTACGTTGTGTCCAAAAACACGCAGAATATCCCAAAACTAAAGTGCTACTTCCAAACACTCAACAATAATGTCACATAGAATCTATCAGCCTCAGAGCTTTGTGGCACAGAGAGTCGAAAGACTACCACTAACAATGCACTCGCAATGTGATTTCCATCACTCACGCTAATAGTCTCATGGTGGCACAGTGTATTCACGTTCTGATCCTGTGTTGCATGAAATCACATAGTGTTCTTGTTCTGGAAATGTTGTAATTGTATTCAAGAACAGAAAGAAAGCACTGTCACCCACTCTCTATCTGCCGTCTCAAACATTTTCACGGTATCCTCAATCATGCTTACGGTACACTTGCATTTGCCAAAAAAGTAACTCGTAGAAACACAACATTCACAAATACTAATTCAGGAATCTAGGGTAGGGTCAGTTTCTCCCTCTCATGTTACGTGTAGGAAGAGTGCGGGGTAGGAGGAAGTGTTCGTTTTGGCATTAGTTTTTGTGCTACTGTTTCTGTTAGTGTTAGGATTGTAATAGTATTCCCACTCGGTTTCGGTTTCAGTTTTGCATTAACGTCGGGATAGTGATAGGGTTAGGGTTAGGGTTAGAGTTAGAGTTGCCTTAGGGTTAGGGTTAGGGTTAGCAGCAAAGTAGTTTTACTTTGTCTTACTCTGTCACAGAACAAAGATGAGATACCGTGGCAGCACTCTCACACTTTGAGAATGCACTCACTTAGAATGGAGAGAAGTCAAGCACATTGAATAAGGACTTTAGCTGAGTCCAAATCTGACGCTCCATGTCACAGCAATATCAAACTCGTTTCAGCACAATGACAAAGTGAAAAAGCACTCTCAGTGTCAGAGCAGGCACACACAACGTTTTAGCAGTGCTACAGTGTACGAACCACTAACACACTGGTTCACTCCCTTCACAATCACTATGTTAGCCAACTAACGTAATGCCAGATTATTCTCGTTCAATGTCACATTTCATCTACATTGATTCCTAACTCACCTACGTTGTTTCCAAAAACACGCAGAATATCCCAAAACTAAAGCGCTACTTCCAAACACTCAACAATAATGTCACACAGAATCTATCAGCCTCAGAGCTTTGTGGCACAGAGAGTCGAAAGACTACCACTAACAATGCACTCACAATGTGATTTCCATCACTCACGCTAATAGTCTCATGATTGCACAGTGTATTCACGTTCGGATCCTGTATTGCATGAAATCATATAGTGTTCTTGTTCTGGAAATGTTGTAATTGTACTCAAGAACAGAAAGAAAGCACTGTCACCTACTCTCTATCTGCCTTCTCAAACATTTTCACGGTATCCTCAATCATGCTTACAGTACACTCGCATTTGCCATAGAAGTAACTTATAGAAACACAACATTCACAAATACTAACTCAGGACTTTAGGTTAGTGTCGGTTTCTCCCTCTGATGTTACGTGTAGGAAGAGTGCGGGGTGAGGAGGAAGTGTTCGTTTTAGCGTTAGTTTTTGTGCTAGTGTTTCTGTTAGTGTTAGGATTGTAATAGTATTCCCACTCGGTTTCGGTTTCAGTTTTGCATTAACGTCAGGATAGTGATAGGGTTAGGGTTGGGTTAGGGTTAGCAGCAAAGTAGTTTTACTTTCTCTTACTCTGTCACAGAACAATGCTGAGATACCGTGGCAGCACTCTCACACTTTGAGAATGCACTCACTTAGAATGGAGAGAAGTCAAGCACATTGAATAAGGACTTTAGCTGAGTCCAAATCTGAGGCTCCATGTCACAGCAATATCAAACTCGTTTCAGCACAATGACAAAGTGAAAAAGCACTCACAGTGTCAGAGCAGACACACACAAAGTTTTAGCAGTGCTACAGTGTACGAACCACTAACACACTGGTTCACTCCCTTCACAATCACTATGTTAGCCAACTAACGTAATGCCAGATTATTCTCGTTCAATGTCACATTTCATCTACATTGTTTCCTAACTCACCTACGTTGTGTCCAAAAACACGCAGAATATCCCAAAACTAAAGTGCTACTTCCAAACACTCAACAATAATGTCACATAGAATCTATCAGCCTCAGAGCTTTGTGGCACAGAGAGTCGAAAGACTACCACTTACAATGCACTCGCAATGTGATTTCCATCACTCACGCTAATAGTCTCATGGTGGCACAGTGTATTCACGTTCTGATCCTGTGTTGCATGAAATCACATAGTGTTCTTGTTCTGGAAATGTTGTAATTGTATTCAAGAACAGAAAGAAAGCACTGTCACCCACTCTCTATCTGCCGTCTCAAACATTTTCACGGTATCCTCAATCATGCTTACGGTAAACTTGCATTTGCCAAAAAAGTAACTCGTAGAAACACAACATTCACAAATACTAATTCAGGAATCTAGGGTAGTGTCAGTTTCTCCCTCTCATGTTACGTGTAGGAAGAGTGCGGGGTAGGAGGAAGTGTTCGTTTTGGCATTAGTTTTTGTGCTACTGTTTCTGTTAGTGTTAGGATTGTAATAGTATTCCCACTCGGTTTCGGTTTCAGTTTTGCATTAACGTCGGGATAGTGATAGGGTTAGGGTTAGGGTTAGAGTTAGAGTTGGCTTAGGGTTAGGGTTAGGGTTAGCAGCAAAGTAGTTTTACTTTGTCTTACTCTGTCACAGAACAAAGAAGAGATACCGTGGCAGCACTCTCACACTTTGAGAATGCACTCACTTAGAATGGAGAGAAGTCAAGCACATTGAATAAGGACTTTAGCTGAGTCCAAATCTGACGCTCCATGTCACAGCAATATCAAACTCGTTTCAGCACAATGACAAAGTGAAAAAGCACTCTCAGTGTCAGAGCAGACACACACAACGTTTTAGCAGTGCTACAGTGTATGAACCACTAACACACTGGTTCACTCCCTTCACAATCACTATGTTAGCCAACTAACGTAATGCCAGATTATTCTCGTTCAATGTCACATTTCATCTACATTGATTCCTAACTCACCTACGTTGTTTCCAAAAACACGCAGAATATCCCAAAACTAAAGCGCTACTTCCAAACACTCAACAATAATGTCACACAGAATCTATCAGCCTCAGAGCTTTGTGGCACAGAGAGTCGAAAGACTACCACTAACAATGCACTCACAATGTGATTTCCATCACTCACGCTAATAGTCTCATGATTGCACAGTGTATTCACGTTTTGATCCTGTATTGCATGAAATCATATAGTGTTCTTGTTCTGGAAATGTTGTAATTGTACTCAAGAACAGAAAGAAAGCACTGTCACCTACTCTCTATCTGCCTTCTCAAACATTTTCACGGTATCCTCAATCATGCTTACAGTACACTCGCATTTGCCATAGAAGTAACTTATAGAAACACAACATGCACAAATACTAACTCAGGACTTTAGGTTAGTGTCGGTTTCTCCCTCTGATGTTACGTGTAGGAAGAGTGCGGGGTGAGGAGGAAGTGTTCGTTTTAGCGTTAGTTTTTGTGCTAGTGTTTCTGTTAGTGTTAGGATTGTAATAGTATTCCCACTCGGTTTCGGTTTCAGTTTTGCATTAACGTCAGGATAGTGATAGGGTTAGGGTTGGGGTAGGGTTAGCAGCAAAGTAGTTTTACTTTCTCTTACTCTGTCACAGAACAATGCTGAGATACCGTGGCAGCACTCTCACACTTTGAGAATGCACTCACTTAGAATGGAGAGAAGTCAAGCACATTGAATAAGGACTTTAGCTGAGTCCAAATCTGACGCTCCATGTCACAGCAATATCAAACTCGTTTCAGCACAATGACAAAGTGAAAAAGCACTCTCAGTGTCAGAGCAGACACACACAAAGTTTTAGCAGTGCTACAGTGTACGAACCACTAACACACTGGTTCACTCCCTTCACAATCACTATGTTAGCCAACTAACGTAATGCCAGATTATTCTCGTTCAATGTCACATTTCATCTACATTGTTTCCTAACTCACCTACGTTGTGTCCAAAAACACGCAGAATATCCCAAAACTAAAGTGCTACTTCCAAACACTCAACAATAATGTCACATAGAATCTATCAGCCTCAGAGCTTTGTGGCACAGAGAGTCGAAAGACTACCACTAACAATGCACTCGCAATGTGATTTCCATCACTCACGCTAATAGTCTCATGGTGGCACAGTGTATTCACGTTCTGATCCTGTGTTGCATGAAATCACATAGTGTTCTTGTTCTGGAAATGTTGTAATTGTATTCAAGAACAGAAAGAAAGCACTGTCACCCACTCTCTATCTGCCGTCTCAAACATTTTCACGGTATCCTCAATCATGCTTACGGTACACTTGCATTTGCCAAAAAAAGTAACTCGTAGAAACACAACATTCACAAATACTAATTCAGGAATCTAGGGTAGTGTCAGTTTCTCCCTCTCATGTTACGTGTAGGAAGAGTGCGGGGTAGGAGGAAGTGTTCGTTTTGGCATTAGTTTTTGTGCTACTGTTTCTGTTAGTGTTAGGATTGTAATATTATTCCCACTCGGTTTCGGTTTCAGTTTTGCATTAACGTCGGGATAGTGATAGGGTTAGGGTTAGGGTTAGAGTTAGAGTTGGCTTAGGGTTAGGGTTAGGGTTAGCAGCAAAGTAGTTTTACTTTGTCTTACTCTGTCACAGAACAAAGATGAGATACCGTGGCAGCACTCTCACACTTTGAGAATGCACTCACTTAGAATGGAGAGAAGTCAAGCACATTGAATAAGGACTTTAGCTGAGTCCAAATCTGACGCTCCATGTCACAGCAATATCAAACTCGTTTCAGCACAATGACAAAGTGAAAAAGCACTCTCAGTGTCAGAGCAGACACACACAAAGTTTTAGCAGTGCTACAGTGTACGAACCACTAACACACTGGTTCACTCCCTTCACAATCACTATGTTAGCCAACTAACGTAATGCCAGATTATTCTCGTTCAATGTCACATTTCATCTACATTGATTCCTAACTCACCTACGTTGTTTCCAAAAACACGCAGAATATCCCAAAACTAAAGCGCTACTTCCAAACACTCAACAATAATGTCACACAGAATCTATCAGCCTCAGAGCTTTGTGGCACAGAGAGTCGAAAGACTACCACTAACAATGCACTCACAATGTGATTTCCATCACTCACGCTAATAGTCTCATGATTGCACAGTGTATTCACGTTCAGATCCTGTATTGCATGAAATCATATAGTGTTCTTGTTCTGGAAATGTTGTAATTGTACTCAAGAACAGAAAGAAAGCACTGTCACCTACTCTCTATCTGCCTTCTCAAACATTTTCACGGTATCCTCAATCATGCTTACAGTACACTCGCATTTGCCATAGAAGTAACTTATAGAAACACAACATTCACAAATACTAACTCAGGACTTTAGGTTAGTGTCGGTTTCTCCCTCTGATGTTACGTGTAGGAAGAGTGCGGGGTGAGGAGGAAGTGTTCGTTTTAGCGTTAGTTTTTGTGCTAGTGTTTCTGTTAGTGTTAGGATTGTAATAGTATTCCCACTCGGTTTCGGTTTCAGTTTTGCATTAACGTCAGGATAGTGATAGGGTTAGGGTTGGGTTAGGGTTAGCAGCAAAGTAGTTTTACTTTCTCTTACTCTGTCACAGAACAATGCTGAGATACCGTGGCAGCACTCTCACACTTTGAGAATGCACTCACTTAGAATGGAGAGAAGTCAAGCACATTGAATAAGGACTTTAGCTGAGTCCAAATCTGACGCTCCATGTCACAGCAATATCAAACTCGTTTCAGCACAATGACAAAGTGAAAAAGCACTCACAGTGTCAGAGCAGACACACACAAAGTTTTAGCAGTGCTACAGTGTACGAACCACTAACACACTGGTTCACTCCCTTCACAATCACTATGTTAGCCAACTAACGTAATGCCAGATTATTCTCGTTCAATGTCACATTTCATCTACATTGTTTCCTAACTCACCTACGTTGTGTCCAAAAACACGCAGAATATCCCAAAACTAAAGTGCTACTTCCAAACACTCAACAATAATGTCACATAGAATCTATCAGCCTCAGAGCTTTGTGGCACAGAGAGTCGAAAGACTACCACTTACAATGCACTCGCAATGTGATTTCCATCACTCACGCTAATAGTCTCATGGTGGCACAGTGTATTCACGTTCTGATCCTGTGTTGCATGAAATCACATAGTGTTCTTGTTCTGGAAATGTTGTAATTGTATTCAAGAACAGAAAGAAAGCACTGTCACCCACTCTCTATCTGCCGTCTCAAACATTTTCACGGTATCCTCAATCATGCTTACGGTAAACTTGCATTTGCCAAAAAAGTAACTCGTAGAAACACAACATTCACAAATACTAATTCAGGAATCTAGGGTAGTGTCAGTTTCTCCCTCTCATGTTACGTGTAGGAAGAGTGCGGGGTAGGAGGAAGTGTTCGTTTTGGCATTAGTTTTTGTGCTACTGTTTCTGTTAGTGTTAGGATTGTAATAGTATTCCCACTCGGTTTCGGTTTCAGTTTTGCATTAACGTCGGGATAGTGATAGGGTTAGGGTTAGGGTTAGAGTTAGAGTTGGCTTAGGGTTAGGGTTAGGGTTAGCAGCAAAGTAGTTTTACTTTGTCTTACTCTGTCACAGAACAAAGATGAGATACCGTGGCAGCACTCTCACACTTTGAGAATGCACTCACTTAGAATGGAGAGAAGTCAAGCACATTGAATAAGGACTTTAGCTGAGTCCAAATCTGACGCTCCATGTCACAGCAATATCAAACTCGTTTCAGCACAATGACAAAGTGAAAAAGCACTCTCAGTGTCAGAGCAGACACACACAACGTTTTAGCAGTGCTACAGTGTATGAACCACTAACACACTGGTTCACTCCCTTCACAATCACTATGTTAGCCAACTAACGTAATGCCAGATTATTCTCGTTCAATGTCACATTTCATCTACATTGATTCCTAACTCACCTACGTTGTTTCCAAAAACACGCAGAATATCCCAAAACTAAAGCGCTACTTCCAAACACTCAACAATAATGTCACACAGAATCTATCAGCCTCAGAGCTTTGTGGCACAGAGAGTCGAAAGACTACCACTAACAATGCACTCACAATGTGATTTCCATCACTCACGCTAATAGTCTCATGATTGAACAGTGTATTCACGTTTTGATCCTGTATTGCATGAAATCATATAGTGTTCTTGTTCTGGAAATGTTGTAATTGTACTCAAGAACAGAAAGAAAGCACTGTCACCTACTCTCTATCTGCCTTCTCAAACATTTTCACGGTATCCTCAATCATGCTTACAGTACACTCGCATTTGCCATAGAAGTAACTTATAGAAACACAACATGCACAAATACTAACTCAGGACTTTAGGTTAGTGTCGGTTTCTCCCTCTGATGTTACGTGTAGGAAGAGTGCGGGGTGAGGAGGAAGTGTTCGTTTTAGCGTTAGTTTTTGTGCTAGTGTTTCTGTTAGTGTTAGGATTGTAATAGTATTCCCACTCGGTTTCGGTTTCAGTTTTGCATTAACGTCAGGATAGTGATAGGGTTAGGGTTGGGGTAGGGTTAGCAGCAAAGTAGTTTTACTTTCTCTTACTCTGTCACAGAACAATGCTGAGATACCGTGGCAGCACTCTCACACTTTGAGAATGCACTCACTTAGAATGGAGAGAAGTCAAGCACATTGAATAAGGACTTTAGCTGAGTCCAAATCTGACGCTCCATGTCACAGCAATATCAAACTCGTTTCAGCACAATGACAAAGTGAAAAAGCACTCTCAGTGTCAGAGCAGGCACACACAACGTTTTAGCAGTGCTACAGTGTACGAACCACTAACACACTGGTTCACTCCCTTCACAATCACTATGTTAGCCAACTAACGTAATGCCAGATTATTCTCGTTCAATGTCACATTTCATCTACATTGTTTCCTAACTCACCTACGTTGTGTCCAAAAACACGCAGAATATCCCAAAACTAAAGTGCTACTTCCAAACACTCAACAATAATGTCACATAGAATCTATCAGCCTCAGAGCTTTGTGGCACAGAGAGTCGAAAGACTACCACTAACAATGCACTCGCAATGTGATTTCCATCACTCACGCTAATAGTCTCATGGTGGCACAGTGTATTCACGTTCTGATCCTGTGTTGCATGAAATCACATAGTGTTCTTGTTCTGGAAATGTTGTAATTGTATTCAAGAACAGAAAGAAAGCACTGTCACCCACTCTCTATCTGCCGTCTCAAACATTTTCACGGTATCCTCAATCATGCTTACGGTACACTTGCATTTGCCAAAAAAGTAACTCGTAGAAACACAACATTCACAAATACTAATTCAGGAATCTAGGGTAGTGTCAGTTTCTCCCTCTCATGTTACGTGTAGGAAGAGTGCGGGGTAGGAGGAAGTGTTCGTTTTGGCATTAGTTTTTGTGCTACTGTTTCTGTTAGTGTTAGGATTGTAATAGTATTCCCACTCGGTTTCGGTTTCAGTTTTGCATTAACGTCGGGATAGTGATAGGGTTAGGGTTAGGGTTAGAGTTAGAGTTGGCTTAGGGTTAGGGTTAGGGTTAGCAGCAAAGTAGTTTTACTTTGTCTTACTCTGTCACAGAACAAAGATGAGATACCGTGGCAGCACTCTCACACTTTGAGAATGCACTCACTTAGAATGGAGAGAAGTCAAGCACATTGAATAAGGACTTTAGCTGAGTCCAAATCTGACGCTCCATGTCACAGCAATATCAAACTCGTTTCAGCACAATGACAAAGTGAAAAAGCACTCTCAGTGTCAGAGCAGGCACACACAACGTTTTAGCAGTGCTACAGTGTACGAACCACTAACACACTGGTTCACTCCCTTCACAATCACTATGTTAGCCAACTAACGTAATGCCAGATTATTCTCGTTCAATGTCACATTTCATCTACATTGATTCCTAACTCACCTACGTTGTGTCCAAAAACACGCAGAATATCCCAAAACTAAAGCGCTACTTCCAAACACTCAACAATAATGTCACACAGAATCTATCAGCCTCAGAGCTTTGTGGCACAGAGAGTCGAAAGACTACCACTAACAATGCACTCGCAATGTGATTTCCATCACTCACGCTAATAGTCTCATGATTGCACAGTGTATTCACGTTCGGATCCTGTATTGCATGAAATCATATAGTGTTCTTGTTCTGGAAATGTTGTAATTGTACTCAAGAACAGAAAGAAAGCACTGTCACCTACTCTCTATCTGCCTTCTCAAACATTTTCACGGTATCCTCAATCATGCTTACAGTACACTCGCATTTGCCATAGAAGTAACTTATAGAAACACAACATTCACAAATACTAACTCAGGACTTTAGGTTAGTGTTGGTTTCTCCCTCTGATGTTACGTGTAGGAAGAGTGCGGGGTGAGGAGGAAGTGTTCGTTTTAGCGTTAGTTTTTGTGCTAGTGTTTCTGTTAGTGTTAGGATTGTAATAGTATTCCCACTCGGTTTCGGTTTCAGTTTTGCATTAACGTCAGGATAGTGATAGGGTTAGGGTTGGGTTAGGGTTAGCAGCAAAGTAGTTTTACTTTCTCTTACTCTGTCACAGAACAATGCTGAGATACCGTGGCAGCACTCTCACACTTTGAGAATGCACTCACTTAGAATGGAGAGAAGTCAAGCACATTGAATAAGGACTTTAGCTGAGTCCAAATCTGACGCTCCATGTCACAGCAATATCAAACTCGTTTCAGCACAATGACAAAGTGAAAAAGCACTCTCAGTGTCAGAGCAGACACACACAAAGTTTTAGCAGTGCTACAGTGTACGAACCACTAACACACTGGTTCACTCCCTTCACAATCACTATGTTAGCCAACTAACGTAATGCCAGATTATTCTCGTTCAATGTCACATTTCATCTACATTGTTTCCTAACTCACCTACGTTGTGTCCAAAAACACGCAGAATATCCCAAAACTAAAGTGCTACTTCCAAACACTCAACAATAATGTCACATAGAATCTATCAGCCTCAGAGCTTTGTGGCACAGAGAGTCGAAAGACTACCACGTACAATGCACTCGCAATGTGATTTCCATCACTCACGCTAATAGTCTCATGGTGGCACAGTGTATTCACGTTCTGATCCTGTGTTGCATGAAATCACATAGTGTTCTTGTTCTGGAAATGTTGTAATTGTATTCAAGAACAGAAAGAAAGCACTGTCACCCACTCTCTATCTGCCGTCTCAAACATTTTCACGGTATCCTCAATCATGCTTACGGTACACTTGCATTTGCCAAAAAAGTAACTCGTAGAAACACAACATTCACAAATACTAATTCAGGAATCTAGGGTAGTGTCAGTTTCTCCCTCTCATGTTACGTGTAGGAAGAGTGCGGGGTAGGAGGAAGTGTTCGTTTTGGCATTAGTTTTTGTGCTACTGTTTCTGTTAGTGTTAGGATTGTAATAGTATTCCCACTCGGTTTCGGTTTCAGTTTTGCATTAACGTCGGGATAGTGATAGGGTTAGGGTTAGGGTTAGAGTTAGAGTTGGCTTAGGGTTAGGGTTAGGGTTAGCAGCAAAGTAGTTTTACTTTGTCTTACTCTGTCACAGAACAAAGATGAGATACCGTGGCAGCACTCTCACACTTTGAGAATGCACTCACTTAGAATGGAGAGAAGTCAAGCACATTGAATAAGGACTTTAGCTGAGTCCAAATCTGACGCTCCATGTCACAGCAATATCAAACTCGTTTCAGCACAATGACAAAGTGAAAAAGCACTCTCAGTGTCAGAGCAGGCACACACAAAGTTTTAGCAGTGCTACAGTGTACGAACCACTAACACACTGGTTCACTCCCTTCACAATCACTATGTTAGCCAACTAACGTAATGCCAGATTATTCTCGTTCAATGTCACATTTCATCTACATTGATTCCTAACTCACCTACGTTGTTTCCAAAAACACACAGAATATCCCAAAACTAAAGCGCTACTTCCAAACACTCAACAATAATGTCACACAGAATCTATCAGCCTCAGAGCTTTGTGGCACAGAGAGTCGAAAGACTACCACTAACAATGCACTCACAATGTGATTTCCATCACTCACGCTAATAGTCTCATGATTGCACAGTGTATTCACGTTCGGATCCTGTATTGCATGAAATCATATAGTGTTCTTGTTCTGGAAATGTTGTAATTGTACTCAAGAACAGAAAGAAAGCACTGTCACCTACTCTCTATCTGCCTTCTCAAACATTTTCACGGTATCCTCAATCATGCTTACAGTACACTCGCATTTGCCATAGAAGTAACTTATAGAAACACAACATTCACAAATACTAACTCAGGACTTTAGGTTAGTGTCGGTTTCTCCCTCTGATGTTACGTGTAGGAAGAGTGCGGGGTGAGGAGGAAGTGTTCGTTTTAGCGTTAGTTTTTGTGCTAGTGTTTCTGTTAGTGTTAGGATTGTAATAGTATTCCCACTCGGTTTCGGTTCCAGTTTTGCATTAACGTCGGGATAGTGATAGGGTTAGGGTTAGGGTTAGAGTTAGAGTTGGCCTAGGGTTAGGGTTAGGGTTAGCAGCAAAGTAGTTTTACTTTCTCTTACTCTGTCAAAGAACAAAGCTGAGATACCGTGGAAGCACTCTCACACTTTGAGAATGCACTCACTTAGAATGGAGAGAAGTCAAGCACATTGAATAAGGACTTTAGCTGAGTCCAAATCTGACGCTCCATGTCACAGCAATATCAAACTCGTTTCAGCACAATGACAAAGTGAAAAAGCACTCTCAGTGTCAGAGCAGACACACACAACGTTTTAGCAGTGCTACAGTGTACGAACCACTAACACACTGGTTCACTCCCTTCACAATCACTATGTTAGCCAACTAACGTAATGCCAGATTATTCTCGTTCAATGTCACATTTCATCTACATTGATTCCTAACTCACCTACGTTGTTTCCAAAAACACGCAGAATATCCCAAAACTAAAGCGCTACTTCCAAACACTCAACAATAATGTCACACAGAATCTATCAGCCTCAGAGCTTTGTGGCACAGAGAGTCGAAAGACTACCACTAAAAATGCACTCACAATGTGATTTCCATCACTCACGCTAATAGTCTCATGATTGCACAGTGTATTCACGTTTTGATCCTGTATTGCATGAAATCAAATAGTGTTCTTGTTCTGGAAATGTTGTAATTGTACTCAAGAACAGAAAGAAAGCACTGTCACCTACTCTCTATCTGCCTTCTCAAACATTTTCACGGTATCCTCAATCATGCTTACAGTACACTCGCATTTGCCATAGAAGTAACTTATAGAAACACAACATGAACAAATACTAACTCAGGACTTTAGGTTAGTGTCGGTTTCTCCCTCTGATGTTACGTGTAGGAAGAGTGCGGGGGTGAGGAGGAAGTGTTCGTTTTAGCGTTAGTTTTTGTGCTAGTGTTTCTGTTAGTGTTAGGATTGTAATAGTATTCCCACTCGGTTTCGGTTTCAGTTTTGCATTAACGTCAGGATAGTGATAGGGTTAGGGTTGGGTTAGGGTTAGCAGCAAAGTAGTTTTACTTTCTCTTACTCTGTCACAGAACAATGCTGAGATACCGTGGCAGAACTCTCACACTTTGAGAATGCACTCACTTAGAATGGAGAGAAGTCAAGCACATTGAATAAGGACTTTAGCTGAGTCCAAATCTGACGCTCCATGTCACAGCAATATCAAACTCGTTTCAGCACAATGACAAAGTGAAAAAGCACTCTCAGTGTCAGAGCAGACACACACAAAGTTTTAGCAGTGCTACAGTGTACGAACCACTAACACACTGGTTCACTCCCTTCACAATCACTATGTTAGCCAACTAACGTAATGCCAGATTATTCTCGTTCAATGTCACATTTCATCTACATTGATTCCTAACTCACCTACGTTGTGTCCAAAAACACGCAGAATATCCCAAAACTAAAGTGCTACTTCCAAACACTCAACAATAATGTCACACAGAATCTATCAGCCTCAGAGCTTTGTGGCACAGAGAGTCGAAAGACTACCACTAACAATGCACTCGCAATGTGATTTCCATCACTCACGCTAATAGTCTCATGGTGGCACAGTGTATTCACGTTCTGATCCTGTGTTGCATGAAATCACATAGTGTTCTTGTTCTGGAAATGTTGTAATTGTATTCAAGAACAGAAAGAAAGTACTGTCACCCACTCTCTATCTGCCGTCTCAAACATTTTCACGGTATCCTCAATCATGCTTACGGTACACTTGCATTTGCCAAAAAAGTAACTCGTAGAAACACAACATTCACAAATACTAATTCAGGAATCTAGGGTAGTGTCAGTTTCTCCCTCTCATGTTACGTGTAGGAAGAGTGCGGGGTAGGAGGAAGTGTTCGTTTTGGCATTAGTTTTTGTGCTAGTGTTTCTGTTAGTGTTAGGATTGTAATAGTATTCCCACTCGGTTTCGGTTTCAGTTTTGCATTAACGTCGGGATAGTGATAGGGTTAGGGTTAGGGTTAGAGTTAGAGTTGGCTTAGGGTTAGGGTTAGGGTTAGCAGCAAAGTAGTTTTACTTTGTCTTACTCTGTCACAGAACAAAGATGAGATACCGTGGCAGCACTCTCACACTTTGAGAATGCACTCACTTAGAATGGAGAGAAGTCAAGCACATTGAATAAGGACTTTAGCTGAGTCCAAATCTGACGCTCCATGTCACAGCAATATCAAACTCGTTTCAGCACAATGACAAAGTGAAAAAGCACTCTCAGTGTCAGAGCAGACACACACAACGCTTTAGCAGTGCTACAGTGTACGAACCACTAACACACTGGTTCACTCCCTTCACAATCACTATGTTAGCCAACTAACGTAATGCCAGATTATTCTCGTTCAATGTCACATTTCATCTACATTGATTCCTAACTCACCTACGTTGTTTCCAAAAACACACAGAATATCCCAAAACTAAAGCGCTACTTCCAAACACTCAACAATAATGTCACACAGAATCTATCAGCCTCAGAGCTTTGTGGCACAGAGAGTCGAAAGACTACCACTAAC
The DNA here is from genome assembly GCF_943737965.1 of Phodopus roborovskii. NCBI lineage: Eukaryota > Metazoa > Chordata > Mammalia > Rodentia > Cricetidae > Phodopus > Phodopus roborovskii. The sequence continues at coordinate 83,197 of NW_026126695.1, forward strand.
AATGCACTCACAATGTGATTTCCATCACTCACGCTAATAGTCTCATGATTGCACAGTGTATTCACGTTCGGATCCTGTATTGCATGAAATCATATAGTGTTCTTGTTCTGGAAATGTTGTAATTGTACTCAAGAACAGAAAGAAAGCACTGTCACCTACTCTCTATCTGCCTTCTCAAACATTTTCACGGTATCCTCAATCATGCTTACAGTACACTCGCATTTGCCATAGAAGTAACTTATAGAAACACAACATTCACAAATACTAACTCAGGACTTTAGGTTAGTGTCGGTTTCTCCCTCTGATGTTACGTGTAGGAAGAGTGCGGGGTGAGGAGGAAGTGTTCGTTTTAGCGTTAGTTTTTGTGCTAGTGTTTCTGTTAGTGTTAGGATTGTAATAGTATTCCCACTCGGTTTCGGTTCCAGTTTTGCATTAACGTCGGGATAGTGATAGGGTTAGGGTTAGGGTTAGAGTTAGAGTTGGCCTAGGGTTAGGGTTAGGGTTAGCAGCAAAGTAGTTTTACTTTCTCTTACTCTGTCAAAGAACAAAGCTGAGATACCGTGGAAGCACTCTCACACTTTGAGAATGCACTCACTTAGAATGGAGAGAAGTCAAGCACATTGAATAAGGACTTTAGCTGAGTCCAAATCTGACGCTCCATGTCACAGCAATATCAAACTCGTTTCAGCACAATGACAAAGTGAAAAAGCACTCTCAGTGTCAGAGCAGACACACACAACGTTTTAGCAGTGCTACAGTGTACGAACCACTAACACACTGGTTCACTCCCTTCACAATCACTATGTTAGCCAACTAACGTAATGCCAGATTATTCTCGTTCAATGTCACATTTCATCTACATTGATTCCTAACTCACCTACGTTGTTTCCAAAAACACGCAGAATATCCCAAAACTAAAGCGCTACTTCCAAACACTCAACAATAATGTCACACAGAATCTATCAGCCTCAGAGCTTTGTGGCACAGAGAGTCGAAAGACTACCACTAACAATGCACTCACAATGTGATTTCCATCACTCACGCTAATAGTCTCATGATTGCACAGTGTATTCACGTTTTGATCCTGTATTGCATGAAATCAAATAGTGTTCTTGTTCTGGAAATGTTGTAATTGTACTCAAGAACAGAAAGAAAGCACTGTCACCTACTCTCTATCTGCCTTCTCAAACATTTTCACGGTATCCTCAATCATGCTTACAGTACACTCGCATTTGCCATAGAAGTAACTTATAGAAACACAACATGCACAAATACTAACTCAGGACTTTAGGTTAGTGTCGGTTTCTCCCTCTGATGTTACGTGTAGGAAGAGTGCGGGGTGAGGAGGAAGTGTTCGTTTTAGCGTTAGTTTTTGTGCTAGTGTTTCTGTTAGTGTTAGGATTGTAATAGTATTCCCACTCGGTTTCGGTTTCAGTTTTGCATTAACGTCAGGATAGTGATAGGGTTAGGGTTGGGTTAGGGTTAGCAGCAAAGTAGTTTTACTTTCTCTTACTCTGTCACAGAACAATGCTGAGATACCGTGGCAGAACTCTCACACTTTGAGAATGCACTCACTTAGAATGGAGAGAAGTCAAGCACATTGAATAAGGACTTTAGCTGAGTCCAAATCTGACGCTCCATGTCACAGCAATATCAAACTCGTTTCAGCACAATGACAAAGTGAAAAAGCACTCTCAGTGTCAGAGCAGACACACACAAAGTTTTAGCAGTGCTACAGTGTACGAACCACTAACACACTGGTTCACTCCCTTCACAATCACTATGTTAGCCAACTAACGTAATGCCAGATTATTCTCGTTCAATGTCACATTTCATCTACATTGTTTCCTAACTCACCTACGTTGTGTCCAAAAACACGCAGAATATCCCAAAACTAAAGTGCTACTTCCAAACACTCAACAATAATGTCACATAGAATCTATCAGCCTCAGAGCTTTGTGGCACAGAGAGTCGAAAGACTACCACTTACAATGCACTCGCAATGTGATTTCCATCACTCACGCTAATAGTCTCATGGTGGCACAGTGTATTCACGTTCTGATCCTGTGTTGCATGAAATCACATAGTGTTCTTGTTCTGGAAATGTTGTAATTGTATTCAAGAACAGAAAGAAAGCACTGTCACCCACTCTCTATCTGCCGTCTCAAACATTTTCACGGTATCCTCAATCATGCTTACGGTACACTTGCATTTGCCAAAAAAGTAACTCGTAGAAACACAACATTCACAAATACTAATTCAGGAATCTAGGGTAGTGTCAGTTTCTCCCTCTCATGTTACGTGTAGGAAGAGTGCGGGGTAGGAGGAAGTGTTCGTTTTGGCATTAGTTTTTGTGCTACTGTTTCTGTTAGTGTTAGGATTGTAATAGTATTCCCACTCGGTTTCGGTTTCAGTTTTGCATTAACGTCGGGATAGTGATAGGGTTAGGGTTAGGGTTAGAGTTAGAGTTGGCTTAGGGTTAGGGTTAGGGTTAGCAGCAAAGTAGTTTTACTTTCTCTTACTCTGTCACAGAACAATGCTGAGATACCGTGGCAGCACTCTCACACTTTGAGAATGCACTCACTTAGAATGGAGAGAAGTCAAGCACATTGAATAAGGACTTTAGCTGAGTCCAAATCTGACGCTCCATGTCACAGCAATATCAAACTCGTTTCAGCACAATGACAAAGTGAAAAAGCACTCTCAGTGTCAGAGCAGACACACACAAAGTTTTAGCAGTGCTACAGTGTACGAACCACTAACACACTGGTTCACTCCCTTCACAATCACTATGTTAGCCAACTAACGTAATGCCAGATTATTCTCGTTCAATGTCACATTTCATCTACATTGTTTCCTAACTCACCTACGTTGTGTCCAAAAACACGCAGAATATCCCAAAACTAAAGTGCTACTTCCAAACACTCAACAATAATGTCACATAGAATCTATCAGCCTCAGAGCTTTGTGGCACAGAGAGTCGAAAGACTACCACTAACAATGCACTCGCAATGTGATTTCCATCACTCACGCTAATAGTCTCATGGTGGCACAGTGTATTCACGTTCTGATCCTGTGTTGCATGAAATCACATAGTGTTCTTGTTCTGGAAATGTTGTAATTGTATTCAAGAACAGAAAGAAAGCACTGTCACCCACTCTCTATCTGCCGTCTCAAACATTTTCACGGTATCCTCAATCATGCTTACGGTACACTTGCATTTGCCAAAAAAGTAACTCGTAGAAACACAACATTCACAAATACTAACTCAGGACTTTAGGTTAGTGTCAGTTTCTCCCTCTCATGTTACGTGTAGGAAGAGTGCGGGGTAGGAGGAAGTGTTCGTTTTGGCATTAGTTTTTGTGCTACTGTTTCTGTTAGTGTTAGGATTGTAATAGTATTCCCACTCGGTTTCGGTTTCAGTTTTGCATTAACGTCGGGATAGTGATAGGGTTAGGGTTAGGGTTAGAGTTAGAGTTGGCTTAGGGTTAGGGTTAGGGTTAGCAGCAAAGTAGTTTTACTTTCTCTTACTCTGTCAAAGAACAAAGCTGAGATACCGTGGAAGCACTCTCACACTTTGAGAATGCACTCACTTAGAATGGAGAGAAGTCAAGCACATTGAATAAGGACTTTAGCTGAGTCCAAATCTGACGCTCCATGTCACAGCAATATCAAACTCGTTTCAGCACAATGACAAAGTGAAAAAGCACTCTCAGTGTCAGAGCAGACACACACAACGTTTTAGCAGTGCTACAGTGTACGAACCACTAACACACTGGTTCACTCCCTTCACAATCACTATGTTAGCCAACTAACGTAATGCCAGATTATTCTCGTTCAATGTCACATTTCATCTACATTGATTCCTAACTCACCTACGTTGTTTCCAAAAACACGCAGAATATCCCAAAACTAAAGCGCTACTTCCAAACACTCAACAATAATGTCACACAGAATCTATCAGCCTCAGAGCTTTGTGGCACAGAGAGTCGAAAGACTACCACTAACAATGCACTCACAATGTGATTTCCATCACTCACGCTAATAGTCTCATGATTGCACAGTGTATTCACGTTCTGATCCTGTATTGCATGAAATCATATAGTGTTCTTGTTCTGGAAATGTTGTAATTGTACTCAAGAACAGAAAGAAAGCACTGTCACCTACTCTCTATCTGCCTTCTCAAACATTTTCACGGTATCCTCAATCATGCTTACAGTACACTCGCATTTGCCATAGAAGTAACTTATAGAAACACAACATTCACAAATACTAACTCAGGACTTTAGGTTAGTGTCGGTTTCTCCCTCTGATGTTACGTGTAGGAAGAGTGCGGGGTGAGGAGGAAGTGTTCGTTTTAGCGTTAGTTTTTGTGCTAGTGTTTCTGTTAGTGTTAGGATTGTAATAGTATTCCCACTCGGTTTCGGTTTCAGTTTTGCATTAACGTCAGGATAGTGATAGGGTTAGGGTTGGGTTAGGGTTAGCAGCAAAGTAGTTTTACTTTCTCTTACTCTGTCACAGAACAATGCTGAGATACCGTGGCAGCACTCTCACACTTTGAGAATGCACTCACTTAGAATGGAGAGAAGTCAAGCACATTGAATAAGGACTTTAGCTGAGTCCAAATCTGACGCTCCATGTCACAGCAATATCAAACTCGTTTCAGCACAATGACAAAGTGAAAAAGCACTCTCAGTGTCAGAGCAGACACACACAAAGTTTTAGCAGTGCTACAGTGTACGAACCACTAACACACTGGTTCACTCCCTTCACAATCACTATGTTAGCCAACTAACGTAATGCCAGATTATTCTCGTTCAATGTCACATTTCATCTACATTGTTTCCTAACTCACCTACGTTGTGTCCAAAAACACGCAGAATATCCCAAAACTAAAGTGCTACTTCCAAACACTCAACAATAATGTCACATAGAATCTATCAGCCTCAGAGCTTTGTGGCACAGAGAGTCGAAAGACTACCACTAACAATGCACTCGCAATGTGATTTCCATCACTCACGCTAATAGTCTCATGGTGGCACAGTGTATTCACGTTCTGATCCTGTGTTGCATGAAATCACATAGTGTTCTTGTTCTGGAAATGTTGTAATTGTATTCAAGAACAGAAAGAAAGCACTGTCACCCACTCTCTATCTGCCGTCTCAAACATTTTCACGGTATCCTCAATCATGCTTACAGTACACTCGCATTTGCCATAGAAGTAACTTATAGAAACACAACATTCACAAATACTAACTCAGGACTTTAGGTTAGTGTCGGTTTCTCCCTCTGATGTTACGTGTAGGAAGAGTGCGGGGGTGAGGAGGAAGTGTTCGTTTTAGCGTTAGTTTTTGTGCTAGTGTTTCTGTTAGTGTTAGGATTGTAATAGTATTCCCACTCGGTTTCGGTTCCAGTTTTGCATTAACGTCGGGATAGTGATAGGGTTAGGGTTAGGGTTAGAGTTAGAGTTGGCCTAGGGTTAGGGTTAGGGTTAGCAGCAAAGTAGTTTTACTTTCTCTTACTCTGTCAAAGAACAAAGCTGAGATACCGTGGAAGCACTCTCACACTTTGAGAATGCACTCACTTAGAATGGAGAGAAGTCAAGCACATTGAATAAGGACTTTAGCTGAGTCCAAATCTGACGCTCCATGTCACAGCAATATCAAACTCGTTTCAGCACAATGACAAAGTGAAAAAGCACTCTCAGTGTCAGAGCAGACACACACAACGTTTTAGCAGTGCTACAGTGTACGAACCACTAACACACTGGTTCACTCCCTTCACAATCACTATGTTAGCCAACTAACGTAATGCCAGATTATTCTCGTTCAATGTCACATTTCATCTACATTGATTCCTAACTCACCTACGTTGTTTCCAAAAACACGCAGAATATCCCAAAACTAAAGCGCTACTTCCAAACACTCAACAATAATGTCACACAGAATCTATCAGCCTCAGAGCTTTGTGGCACAGAGAGTCGAAAGACTACCACTAACAATGCACTCACAATGTGATTTCCATCACTCACGCTAATAGTCTCATGATTGCACAGTGTATTCACGTTTTGATCCTGTATTGCATGAAATCAAATAGTGTTCTTGTTCTGGAAATGTTGTAATTGTACTCAAGAACAGAAAGAAAGCACTGTCACCTACTCTCTATCTGCCTTCTCAAACATTTTCACGGTATCCTCAATCATGCTTACAGTACACTCGCATTTGCCATAGAAGTAACTTATAGAAACACAACATGCACAAATACTAACTCAGGACTTTAGGTTAGTGTCGGTTTCTCCCTCTGATGTTACGTGTAGGAAGAGTGCGGGGTGAGGAGGAAGTGTTCGTTTTAGCGTTAGTTTTTGTGCTAGTGTTTCTGTTAGTGTTAGGATTGTAATAGTATTCCCACTCGGTTTCGGTTTCAGTTTTGCATTAACGTCAGGATAGTGATAGGGTTAGGGTTGGGTTAGGGTTAGCAGCAAAGTAGTTTTACTTTCTCTTACTCTGTCACAGAACAATGCTGAGATACCGTGGCAGAACTCTCACACTTTGAGAATGCACTCACTTAGAATGGAGAGAAGTCAAGCACATTGAATAAGGACTTTAGCTGAGTCCAAATCTGACGCTCCATGTCACAGCAATATCAAACTCGTTTCAGCACAATGACAAAGTGAAAAAGCACTCTCAGTGTCAGAGCAGACACACACAAAGTTTTAGCAGTGCTACAGTGTACGAACCACTAACACACTGGTTCACTCCCTTCACAATCACTATGTTAGCCAACTAACGTAATGCCAGATTATTCTCGTTCAATGTCACATTTCATCTACATTGTTTCCTAACTCACCTACGTTGTGTCCAAAAACACGCAGAATATCCCAAAACTAAAGTGCTACTTCCAAACACTCAACAATAATGTCACATAGAATCTATCAGCCTCAGAGCTTTGTGGCACAGAGAGTCGAAAGACTACCACTTACAATGCACTCGCAATGTGATTTCCATCACTCACGCTAATAGTCTCATGGTGGCACAGTGTATTCACGTTCTGATCCTGTGTTGCATGAAATCACATAGTGTTCTTGTTCTGGAAATGTTGTAATTGTATTCAAGAACAGAAAGAAAGCACTGTCACCCACTCTCTATCTGCCGTCTCAAACATTTTCACGGTATCCTCAATCATGCTTACGGTACACTTGCATTTGCCAAAAAAGTAACTCGTAGAAACACAACATTCACAAATACTAATTCAGGAATCTAGGGTAGTGTCAGTTTCTCCCTCTCATGTTACGTGTAGGAAGAGTGCGGGGTAGGAGGAAGTGTTCGTTTTGGCATTAGTTTTTGTGCTACTGTTTCTGTTAGTGTTAGGATTGTAATAGTATTCCCACTCGGTTTCGGTTTCAGTTTTGCATTAACGTCGGGATAGTGATAGGGTTAGGGTTAGGGTTAGAGTTAGAGTTGGCTTAGGGTTAGGGTTAGGGTTAGCAGCAAAGTAGTTTTACTTTCTCTTACTCTGTCACAGAACAATGCTGAGATACCGTGGCAGCACTCTCACACTTTGAGAATGCACTCACTTAGAATGGAGAGAAGTCAAGCACATTGAATAAGGACTTTAGCTGAGTCCAAATCTGACGCTCCATGTCACAGCAATATCAAACTCGTTTCAGCACAATGACAAAGTGAAAAAGCACTCTCAGTGTCAGAGCAGACACACACAAAGTTTTAGCAGTGCTACAGTGTACGAACCACTAACACACTGGTTCACTCCCTTCACAATCACTATGTTAGCCAACTAACGTAATGCCAGATTATTCTCGTTCAATGTCACATTTCATCTACATTGTTTCCTAACTCACCTACGTTGTGTCCAAAAACACGCAGAATATCCCAAAACTAAAGTGCTACTTCCAAACACTCAACAATAATGTCACATAGAATCTATCAGCCTCAGAGCTTTGTGGCACAGAGAGTCGAAAGACTACCACTAACAATGCACTCGCAATGTGATTTCCATCACTCACGCTAATAGTCTCATGGTGGCACAGTGTATTCACGTTCTGATCCTGTGTTGCATGAATTCACATAGTGTTCTTGTTCTGGAAATGTTGTAATTGTATTCAAGAACAGAAAGAAAGCACTGTCACCCACTCTCTATCTGCCGTCTCAAACATTTTCACGGTATCCTCAATCATGCTTACGGTACACTTGCATTTGCCAAAAAAGTAACTCGTAGAAACACAACATTCACAAATACTAACTCAGGACTTTAGGTTAGTGTCAGTTTCTCCCTCTCATGTTACGTGTAGGAAGAGTGCGGGGTAGGAGGAAGTGTTCGTTTTGGCATTAGTTTTTGTGCTACTGTTTCTGTTAGTGTTAGGATTGTAATAGTATTCCCACTCGGTTTCGGTTTCAGTTTTGCATTAACGTCGGGATAGTGATAGGGTTAGGGTTAGGGTTAGAGTTAGAGTTGGCTTAGGGTTAGGGTTAGGGTTAGCAGCAAAGTAGTTTTACTTTCTCTTACTCTGTCAAAGAACAAAGCTGAGATACCGTGGAAGCACTCTCACACTTTGAGAATGCACTCACTTAGAATGGAGAGAAGTCAAGCACATTGAATAAGGACTTTAGCTGAGTCCAAATCTGACGCTCCATGTCACAGCAATATCAAACTCGTTTCAGCACAATGACAAAGTGAAAAAGCACTCTCAGTGTCAGAGCAGACACACACAACGTTTTAGCAGTGCTACAGTGTACGAACCACTAACACACTGGTTCACTCCCTTCACAATCACTATGTTAGCCAACTAACGTAATGCCAGATTATTCTCGTTCAATGTCACATTTCATCTACATTGATTCCTAACTCACCTACGTTGTTTCCAAAAACACGCAGAATATCCCAAAACTAAAGCGCTACTTCCAAACACTCAACAATAATGTCACACAGAATCTATCAGCCTCAGAGCTTTGTGGCACAGAGAGTCGAAAGACTACCACTAACAATGCACTCACAATGTGATTTCCATCACTCACGCTAATAGTCTCATGATTGCACAGTGTATTCACGTTCTGATCCTGTATTGCATGAAATCATATAGTGTTCTTGTTCTGGAAATGTTGTAATTGTACTCAAGAACAGAAAGAAAGCACTGTCACCTACTCTCTATCTGCCTTCTCAAACATTTTCACGGTATCCTCAATCATGCTTACAGTACACTCGCATTTGCCATAGAAGTAACTTATAGAAACACAACATTCACAAATACTAACTCAGGACTTTAGGTTAGTGTCGGTTTCTCCCTCTGATGTTACGTGTAGGAAGAGTGCGGGGTGAGGAGGAAGTGTTCGTTTTAGCGTTAGTTTTTGTGCTAGTGTTTCTGTTAGTGTTAGGATTGTAATAGTATTCCCACTCGGTTTCGGTTTCAGTTTTGCATTAACGTCAGGATAGTGATAGGGTTAGGGTTGGGTTAGGGTTAGCAGCAAAGTAGTTTTACTTTCTCTTACTCTGTCACAGAACAATGCTGAGATACCGTGGCAGCACTCTCACACTTTGAGAATGCACTCACTTAGAATGGAGAGAAGTCAAGCACATTGAATAAGGACTTTAGCTGAGTCCAAATCTGACGCTCCATGTCACAGCAATATCAAACTCGTTTCAGCACAATGACAAAGTGAAAAAGCACTCTCAGTGTCAGAGCAGACACACACAAAGTTTTAGCAGTGCTACAGTGTACGAACCACTAACACACTGGTTCACTCCCTTCACAATCACTATGTTAGCCAACTAACGTAATGCCAGATTATTCTCGTTCAATGTCACATTTCATCTACATTGTTTCCTAACTCACCTACGTTGTGTCCAAAAACACGCAGAATATCCCAAAACTAAAGTGCTACTTCCAAACACTCAACAATAATGTCACATAGAATCTATCAGCCTCAGAGCTTTGTGGCACAGAGAGTCGAAAGACTACCACTAACAATGCACTCGCAATGTGATTTCCATCACTCACGCTAATAGTCTCATGGTGGCACAGTGTATTCACGTTCTGATCCTGTGTTGCATGAAATCACATAGTGTTCTTGTTCTGGAAATGTTGTAATTGTATTCAAGAACAGAAAGAAAGCACTGTCACCCACTCTCTATCTGCCTTCTCAAACATTTTCACGGTATCCTCAATCATGCTTACGGTACACTTGCATTTGCCAAAAAAGTAACTCGTAGAAACACAACATTCACAAATACTAACTCAGGACTTTAGGTTAGTGTCAGTTTCTCCCTCTCATGTTACGTGTAGGAAGAGTGCGGGGTAGGAGGAAGTGTTCGTTTTGGCATTAGTTTTTGTGCTACTGTTTCTGTTAGTGTTAGGATTGTAATAGTATTCCCACTCGGTTTCGGTTTCAGTTTTGCATTAACGTCGGGATAGTGATAGGGTTAGGGTTAGGGTTAGAGTTAGAGTTGGCTTAGGGTTAGGGTTAGGGTTAGCAGCAAAGTAGTTTTACTTTCTCTTACTCTGTCAAAGAACAAAGCTGAGATACCGTGGAAGCACTCTCACACTTTGAGAATGCACTCACTTAGAATGGAGAGAAGTCAAGCACATTGAATAAGGACTTTAGCTGAGTCCAAATCTGACGCTCCATGTCACAGCAATATCAAACTCGTTTCAGCACAATGACAAAGTGAAAAAGCACTCTCAGTGTCAGAGCAGACACACACAACGTTTTAGCAGTGCTACAGTGTACGAACCACTAACACACTGGTTCACTCCCTTCACAATCACTATGTTAGCCAACTAACGTAATGCCAGATTATTCTCGTTCAATGTCACATTTCATCTACATTGATTCCTAACTCACCTACGTTGTTTCCAAAAACACGCAGAATATCCCAAAACTAAAGCGCTACTTCCAAACACTCAACAATAATGTCACACAGAATCTATCAGCCTCAGAGCTTTGTGGCACAGAGAGTCGAAAGACTACCACTAACAATGCACTCACAATGTGATTTCCATCACTCACGCTAATAGTCTCATGATTGCACAGTGTATTCACGTTCTGATCCTGTATTGCATGAAATCATATAGTGTTCTTGTTCTGGAAATGTTGTAATTGTACTCAAGAACAGAAAGAAAGCACTGTCACCTACTCTCTATCTGCCTTCTCAAACATTTTCACGGTATCCTCAATCATGCTTACAGTACACTCGCATTTGCCATAGAAGTAACTTATAGAAACACAACATTCACAAATACTAACTCAGGACTTTAGGTTAGTGTCGGTTTCTCCCTCTGATGTTACGTGTAGGAAGAGTGCGGGGTGAGGAGGAAGTGTTCGTTTTAGCGTTAGTTTTTGTGCTAGTGTTTCTGTTAGTGTTAGGATTGTAATAGTATTCCCACTCGGTTTCGGTTTCAGTTTTGCATTAACGTCAGGATAGTGATAGGGTTAGGGTTGGGTTAGGGTTAGCAGCAAAGTAGTTTTACTTTCTCTTACTCTGTCACAGAACAATGCTGAGATACCGTGGCAGCACTCTCACACTTTGAGAATGCACTCACTTAGAATGGAGAGAAGTCAAGCACATTGAATAAGGACTTTAGCTGAGTCCAAATCTGACGCTCCATGTCACAGCAATATCAAACTCGTTTCAGCACAATGACAAAGTGAAAAAGCACTCTCAGTGTCAGAGCAGACACACACAAAGTTTTAGCAGTGCTACAGTGTACGAACCACTAACACACTGGTTCACTCCCTTCACAATCACTATGTTAGCCAACTAACGTAATGCCAGATTATTCTCGTTCAATGTCACATTTCATCTACATTGTTTCCTAACTCACCTACGTTGTGTCCAAAAACACGCAGAATATCCCAAAACTAAAGTGCTACTTCCAAACACTCAACAATAATGTCACATAGAATCTATCAGCCTCAGAGCTTTGTGGCACAGAGAGTCGAAAGACTACCACTAACAATGCACTCGCAATGTGATTTCCATCACTCACGCTAATAGTCTCATGGTGGCACAGTGTATTCACGTTCTGATCCTGTGTTGCATGAAATCACATAGTGTTCTTGTTCTGGAAATGTTGTAATTGTATTCAAGAACAGAAAGAAAGCACTGTCACCCACTCTCTATCTGCCTTCTCAAACATTTTCACGGTATCCTCAATCATGCTTACGGTACACTTGCATTTGCCAAAAAAGTAACTCGTAGAAACACAACATTCACAAATACTAACTCAGGACTTTAGGTTAGTGTCAGTTTCTCCCTCTCATGTTACGTGTAGGAAGAGTGCGGGGTAGGAGGAAGTGTTCGTTTTGGCATTAGTTTTTGTGCTACTGTTTCTGTTAGTGTTAGGATTGTAATAGTATTCCCACTCGGTTTCGGTTTCAGTTTTGCATTAACGTCGGGATAGTGATAGGGTTAGGGTTAGGGTTAGAGTTAGAGTTGGCTTAGGGTTAGGGTTAGGGTTAGCAGCAAAGTAGTTTTACTTTCTCTTACTCTGTCAAAGAACAAAGCTGAGATACCGTGGAAGCACTCTCACACTTTGAGAATGCACTCACTTAGAATGGAGAGAAGTCAAGCACATTGAATAAGGACTTTAGCTGAGTCCAAATCTGACGCTCCATGTCACAGCAATATCAAACTCGTTTCAGCACAATGACAAAGTGAAAAAGCACTCTCAGTGTCAGAGCAGACACACACAGCGTTTTAGCAGTGCTACAGTGTACGAACCACTAACACACTGGTTCACTCCCTTCACAATCACTATGTTAGCCAACTAACGTAATGCCAGATTATTCTCGTTCAATGTCACATTTCATCTACATTGATTCCTAACTCACCTACGTTGTTTCCAAAAACACACAGAATATCCCAAAACTAAAGCGCTACTTCCAAACACTCAACAATAATGTCACACAGAATCTATCAGCCTCAGAGCTTTGTGGCACAGAGAGTCGAAAGACTACCACTAACAATACACTCACAATGTGATTTCCATCACTCACGCTAATAGTCTCATGATTGCACAGTGTATTCACGTTCGGATCCTGTATTGCATGAAATCATATAGTGTTCTTGTTCTGGAAATGTTGTAATTGTACTCAAGAACAGAAAGAAAGCACTGTCACCTACTCTCTATCTGCCTTCTCAAACATTTTCACGGTATCCTCAATCATGCTTACAGTACACTCGCATTTGCCATAGAAGTAACTTATAGAAACACAACATTCACAAATACTAACTCAGGACTTTAGGTTAGTGTCGGTTTCTCCCTCTGATGTTACGTGTAGGAAGAGTGCGGGGTGAGGAGGAAGTGTTCGTTTTAGCGTTAGTTTTTGTGCTAGTGTTTCTGTTAGTGTTAGGATTGTAATAGTATTCCCACTCGGTTTCGGTTTCAGTTTTGCATTAACGTCAGGATAGTGATAGGGTTAGGGTTGGGTTAGGGTTAGCAGCAAAGTAGTTTTACTTTCTCTTACTCTGTCACAGAACAATGCTGAGATACCGTGGCAGCACTCTCACACTTTGACAATGCACTCACTTAGAATGGAGAGAAGTCAAGCACATTGAATAAGGACTTTAGCTGAGTCCAAATCTGACGCTCCATGTCACAGCAATATCAAACTCGTTTCAGCACAATGACAAAGTGAAAAAGCACTCTCAGTGTCAGAGCAGACACACACAACGTTTTAGCAGTGCTACAGTGTACGAACCACTAACACACTGGTTCACTCCCTTCACAATCACTATGTTAGCCAACTAACGTAATGCCAGATTATTCTCGTTCAATGTCACATTTCATCTACATTGTTTCCTAACACACCTACGTTGTGTCCAAAAACACGCAGAATATCCCAAAACTAAAGTGCTACTTCCAAACACTCAACAATAATGTCACATAGAATCTATCAGCCTCAGAGCTTTGTGGCACAGAGAGTCGAAAGACTACCACTAACAATGCACTCGCAATGTGATTTCCATCACTCACGCTAATAGTCTCATGGTGGCACAGTGTATTCACGTTCTGATCCTGTATTGCATGAAATCATATAGTGTTCTTGTTCTGGAAATGTTGTAATTGTACTCAAGAACAGAAAGAAAGCACTGTCACCTACTCTCTATCTGCCTTCTCAAACATTTTCACGGTATCCTCAATCATGCTTACAGTACACTCGCATTTGCCATAGAAGTAACTTATAGAAACACAACATTCACAAATACTAACTCAGGACTTTAGGTTAGTGTCAGTCTCTCCCTCTGATGTTACGTGTAGGAAGAGTGCGGGGTGAGGAGGAAGTGTTCGTTTTAGCGTTAGTTTTTGTGCTAGTGTTTCTGTTAGTGTTAGGATTGTAATAGTATTCCCACTCGGTTTCGGTTTCAGTTTTGCATTAACGTCAGGATAGTGATAGGGTTAGGGTTGGGTTAGGGTTAGCAGCAAAGTAGTTTTACTTTCTCTTACTCTGTCACAGAACAATGCTGAGATACCGTGGCAGCACTCTCACACTTTGAGAATGCACTCACTTAGAATGGAGAGAAGTCAAGCACATTGAATAAGGACTTTAGCTGAGTCCAAATCTGACGCTCCATGTCACAGCAATATCAAACTCGTTTCAGCACAATGACAAAGTGAAAAAGCACTCTCAGTGTCAGAGCAGACACACACAAAGTTTTAGCAGTGCTACAGTGTACGAACCACTAACACACTGGTTCACTCCCTTCACAATCACTATGTTAGCCAACTAACGTAATGCCAGATTATTCTCGTTCAATGTCACATTTCATCTACATTGATTCCTAACTCATCTACGTTGTTTCCAAAAACACACAGAATATCCCAAAACTAAAGCGCTACTTCCAAACACTCAACAATAATGTCACACAGAATCTATCAGCCTCAGAGCTTTGTGGCACAGAGAGTCGAAAGACTACCACTAACAATGCACTCAAAATGTGATTTCCATCACTCACGCTAATAGTCTCATGGTGGCACAGTGTATTCACGTTCTGATCCTGTGTTGCATGAAATCACATAGTGTTCTTGTTCTGGAAATGTTGTAATTGTATTCAAGAACAGAAAGAAAGTACTGTCACCCACTCTCTATCTGCCGTCTCAAACATTTTCACGGTATCCTCAATCATGCTTACGGTACACTTGCATTTGCCAAAAAAGTAACTCGTAGAAACACAACATTCACAAATACTAATTCAGGAATCTAGGGTAGTGTCAGTTTCTCCCTCTCATGTTACGTGTAGGAAGAGTGCGGGGGTAGGAGGAAGTGTTCGTTTTGGCATTAGTTTTTGTGCTAGTGTTTCTGTTAGTGTTAGGATTGTAATAGTATTCCCACTCGGTTTCGGTTTCAGTTTTGCATTAACGTCGGGATAGTGATAGGGTTAGGGTTAGGGTTAGAGTTAGAGTTGGCTTAGGGTTAGGGTTAGGGTTAGCAGCAAAGTAGTTTTACTTTGTCTTACTCTGTCACAGAACAAAGATGAGATACCGTGGCAGCACTCTCACACTTTGAGAATGCACTCACTTAGAATGGAGAGAAGTCAAGCACATTGAATAAGGACTTTAGCTGAGTCCAAATCTGACGCTCCATGTCACAGCAATATCAAACTCGTTTCAGCACAATGACAAAGTGAAAAAGCACTCTCAGTGTCAGAGCAGACACACACAACGTTTTAGCAGTGCTACAGTGTACGAACCACTAACACACTGGTTCACTCCCTTCACAATCACTATGTTAGCCAACTAACGTAATGCCAGATTATTCTCGTTCAATGTCACATTTCATCTACATTGATTCCTAACTCACCTACGTTGTTTCCAAAAACACACAGAATATCCCAAAACTAAAGCGCTACTTCCAAACACTCAACAATAATGTCACACAGAATCTATCAGCCTCAGAGCTTTGTGGCACAGAGAGTCGAAAGACTACCACTAACAATGCACTCACAATGTGATTTCCATCACTCACGCTAATAGTCTCATGATTGCACAGTGTATTCACGTTCGGATCCTGTATTGCATGAAATCATATAGTGTTCTTGTTCTGGAAATGTTGTAATTGTACTCAAGAACAGAAAGAAAGCACTGTCACCTACTCTCTATCTGCCTTCTCAAACATTTTCACGGTATCCTCAATCATGCTTACAGTACACTCGCATTTGCCATAGAAGTAACTTATAGAAACACAACATTCACAAATACTAACTCAGGACTTTAGGTTAGTGTCGGTTTCTCCCTCTGATGTTACGTGTAGGAAGAGTGCGGGGTGAGGAGGAAGTGTTCGTTTTAGCGTTAGTTTTTGTGCTAGTGTTTCTGTTAGTGTTAGGATTGTAATAGTATTCCCACTCGGTTTCGGTTCCAGTTTTGCATTAACGTCGGGATAGTGATAGGGTTAGGGTTAGGGTTAGAGTTAGAGTTGGCCTAGGGTTAGGGTTAGGGTTAGCAGCAACGTAGTTTTACTTTCTCTTACTCTGTCAAAGAACAAAGCTGAGATACCGTGGAAGCACTCTCACACTTTGAGAATGCACTCACTTAGAATGGAGAGAAGTCAAGCACATTGAATAAGGACTTTAGCTGAGTCCAAATCTGACGCTCCATGTCACAGCAATATCAAACTCGTTTCAGCACAATGACAAAGTGAAAAAGCACTCTCAGTGTCAGAGCAGACACACACAACGTTTTAGCAGTGCTACAGTGTACGAACCACTAACACACTGGTTCACTCCCTTCACAATCACTATGTTAGCCAACTAACGTAATGCCAGATTATTCTCGTTCAATGTCACATTTCATCTACATTGATTCCTAACTCACCTACGTTGTTTCCAAAAACACGCAGAATATCCCAAAACTAAAGCGCTACTTCCAAACACTCAACAATAATGTCACACAGAATCTATCAGCCTCAGAGCTTTGTGGCACAGAGAGTCGAAAGACTACCACTAACAATGCACTCACAATGTGATTTCCATCACTCACGCTAATAGTCTCATGATTGCACAGTGTATTCACGTTTTGATCCTGTATTGCATGAAATCACATAGTGTTCTTGTTCTGGAAATGTTGTAATTGTATTCAAGAACAGAAAAAAGCACTGTCACCCACTCTCTATCTGCCTTCTCAAACATTTTCACGGTATCCTCAATCATGCTTACGGTACACTTGCATTTGCCAAAAAAGTAACTCGTAGAAACACAACATTCACAAATACTAACTCAGGACTTTAGGTTAGTGTCAGTTTCTCCCTCTCATGTTACGTGTAGGAAGAGTGCGGGGTAGGAGGAAGTGTTCGTTTTGGCATTAGTTTTTGTGCTACTGTTTCTGTTAGTGTTAGGATTGTAATAGTATTCCCACTCGGTTTCGGTTTCAGTTTTGCATTAACGTCGGGATAGTGATAGGGTTAGGGTTAGGGTTAGAGTTAGAGTTGGCTTAGGGTTAGGGTTAGGGTTAGCAGCAAAGTAGTTTTACTTTCTCTTACTCTGTCAAAGAACAAAGCTGAGATACCGTGGAAGCACTCTCACACTTTGAGAATGCACTCACTTAGAATGGAGAGAAGTCAAGCACATTGAATAAGGACTTTAGCTGAGTCCAAATCTGACGCTCCATGTCACAGCAATATCAAACTCGTTTCAGCACAATGACAAAGTGAAAAAGCACTCTCAGTGTCAGAGCAGACACACACAGCGTTTTAGCAGTGCTACAGTGTACGAACCACTAACACACTGGTTCACTCCCTTCACAATCACTATGTTAGCCAACTAACGTAATGCCAGATTATTCTCGTTCAATGTCACATTTCATCTACATTGATTCCTAACTCACCTACGTTGTTTCCAAAAACACACAGAATATCCCAAAACTAAAGCGCTACTTCCAAACACTCAACAATAATGTCACACAGAATCTATCAGCCTCAGAGCTTTGTGGCACAGAGAGTCGAAAGACTACCACTAACAATACACTCACAATGTGATTTCCATCACTCACGCTAATAGTCTCATGATTGCACAGTGTATTCACGTTCGGATCCTGTATTGCATGAAATCATATAGTGTTCTTGTTCTGGAAATGTTGTAATTGTACTCAAGAACAGAAAGAAAGCACTGTCACCTACTCTCTATCTGCCTTCTCAAACATTTTCACGGTATCCTCAATCATGCTTACAGTACACTCGCATTTGCCATAGAAGTAACTTATAGAAACACAACATTCACAAATACTAACTCAGGACTTTAGGTTAGTGTCGGTTTCTCCCTCTGATGTTACGTGTAGGAAGAGTGCGGGGTGAGGAGGAAGTGTTCGTTTTAGCGTTAGTTTTTGTGCTAGTGTTTCTGTTAGTGTTAGGATTGTAATAGTATTCCCACTCGGTTTCGGTTTCAGTTTTGCATTAACGTCAGGATAGTGATAGGGTTAGGGTTGGGTTAGGGTTAGCAGCAAAGTAGTTTTACTTTCTCTTACTCTGTCACAGAACAATGCTGAGATACCGTGGCAGCACTCTCACACTTTGACAATGCACTCACTTAGAATGGAGAGAAGTCAAGCACATTGAATAAGGACTTTAGCTGAGTCCAAATCTGACGCTCCATGTCACAGCAATATCAAACTCGTTTCAGCACAATGACAAAGTGAAAAAGCACTCTCAGTGTCAGAGCAGACACACACAACGTTTTAGCAGTGCTACAGTGTACGAACCACTAACACACTGGTTCACTCCCTTCACAATCACTATGTTAGCCAACTAACGTAATGCCAGATTATTCTCGTTCAATGTCACATTTCATCTACATTGTTTCCTAACACACCTACGTTGTGTCCAAAAACACGCAGAATATCCCAAAACTAAAGTGCTACTTCCAAACACTCAACAATAATGTCACATAGAATCTATCAGCCTCAGAGCTTTGTGGCACAGAGAGTCGAAAGACTACCACTAACAATGCACTCGCAATGTGATTTCCATCACTCACGCTAATAGTCTCATGGTGGCACAGTGTATTCACGTTCTGATCCTGTATTGCATGAAATCATATAGTGTTCTTGTTCTGGAAATGTTGTAATTGTACTCAAGAACAGAAAGAAAGCACTGTCACCTACTCTCTATCTGCCTTCTCAAACATTTTCACGGTATCCTCAATCATGCTTACAGTACACTCGCATTTGCCATAGAAGTAACTTATAGAAACACAACATTCACAAATACTAACTCAGGACTTTAGGTTAGTGTCAGTCTCTCCCTCTGATGTTACGTGTAGGAAGAGTGCGGGGTGAGGAGGAAGTGTTCGTTTTAGCGTTAGTTTTTGTGCTAGTGTTTCTGTTAGTGTTAGGATTGTAATAGTATTCCCACTCGGTTTCGGTTTCAGTTTTGCATTAACGTCAGGATAGTGATAGGGTTAGGGTTGGGTTAGGGTTAGCAGCAAAGTAGTTTTACTTTCTCTTACTCTGTCACAGAACAATGCTGAGATACCGTGGCAGCACTCTCACACTTTGAGAATGCACTCACTTAGAATGGAGAGAAGTCAAGCACATTGAATAAGGACTTTAGCTGAGTCCAAATCTGACGCTCCATGTCACAGCAATATCAAACTCGTTTCAGCACAATGACAAAGTGAAAAAGCACTCTCAGTGTCAGAGCAGACACACACAAAGTTTTAGCAGTGCTACAGTGTACGAACCACTAACACACTGGTTCACTCCCTTCACAATCACTATGTTAGCCAACTAACGTAATGCCAGATTATTCTCGTTCAATGTCACATTTCATCTACATTGATTCCTAACTCATCTACGTTGTTTCCAAAAACACACAGAATATCCCAAAACTAAAGCGCTACTTCCAAACACTCAACAATAATGTCACACAGAATCTATCAGCCTCAGAGCTTTGTGGCACAGAGAGTCGAAAGACTACCACTAACAATGCACTCAAAATGTGATTTCCATCACTCACGCTAATAGTCTCATGGTGGCACAGTGTATTCACGTTCTGATCCTGTGTTGCATGAAATCACATAGTGTTCTTGTTCTGGAAATGTTGTAATTGTATTCAAGAACAGAAAGAAAGTACTGTCACCCACTCTCTATCTGCCGTCTCAAACATTTTCACGGTATCCTCAATCATGCTTACGGTACACTTGCATTTGCCAAAAAAGTAACTCGTAGAAACACAACATTCACAAATACTAATTCAGGAATCTAGGGTAGTGTCAGTTTCTCCCTCTCATGTTACGTGTAGGAAGAGTGCGGGGTAGGAGGAAGTGTTCGTTTTGGCATTAGTTTTTGTGCTAGTGTTTCTGTTAGTGTTAGGATTGTAATAGTATTCCCACTCGGTTTCGGTTTCAGTTTTGCATTAACGTCGGGATAGTGATAGGGTTAGGGTTAGGGTTAGAGTTAGAGTTGGCTTAGGGTTAGGGTTAGGGTTAGCAGCAAAGTAGTTTTACTTTGTCTTACTCTGTCACAGAACAAAGATGAGATACCGTGGCAGCACTCTCACACTTTGAGAATGCACTCACTTAGAATGGAGAGAAGTCAAGCACATTGAATAAGGACTTTAGCTGAGTCCAAATCTGACGCTCCATGTCACAGCAATATCAAACTCGTTTCAGCACAATGACAAAGTGAAAAAGCACTCTCAGTGTCAGAGCAGACACACACAACGTTTTAGCAGTGCTACAGTGTACGAACCACTAACACACTGGTTCACTCCCTTCACAATCACTATGTTAGCCAACTAACGTAATGCCAGATTATTCTCGTTCAATGTCACATTTCATCTACATTGATTCCTAACTCACCTACGTTGTTTCCAAAAACACACAGAATATCCCAAAACTAAAGCGCTACTTCCAAACACTCAACAATAATGTCACACAGAATCTATCAGCCTCAGAGCTTTGTGGCACAGAGAGTCGAAAGACTACCACTAACAATGCACTCACAATGTGATTTCCATCACTCACGCTAATAGTCTCATGATTGCACAGTGTATTCACGTTCGGATCCTGTATTGCATGAAATCATATAGTGTTCTTGTTCTGGAAATGTTGTAATTGTACTCAAGAACAGAAAGAAAGCACTGTCACCTACTCTCTATCTGCCTTCTCAAACATTTTCACGGTATCCTCAATCATGCTTACAGTACACTCGCATTTGCCATAGAAGTAACTTATAGAAACACAACATTCACAAATACTAACTCAGGACTTTAGGTTAGTGTCGGTTTCTCCCTCTGATGTTACGTGTAGGAAGAGTGCGGGGTGAGGAGGAAGTGTTCGTTTTAGCGTTAGTTTTTGTGCTAGTGTTTCTGTTAGTGTTAGGATTGTAATAGTATTCCCACTCGGTTTCGGTTCCAGTTTTGCATTAACGTCGGGATAGTGATAGGGTTAGGGTTAGGGTTAGAGTTAGAGTTGGCCTAGGGTTAGGGTTAGGGTTAGCAGCAACGTAGTTTTACTTTCTCTTACTCTGTCAAAGAACAAAGCTGAGATACCGTGGAAGCACTCTCACACTTTGAGAATGCACTCACTTAGAATGGAGAGAAGTCAAGCACATTGAATAAGGACTTTAGCTGAGTCCAAATCTGACGCTCCATGTCACAGCAATATCAAACTCGTTTCAGCACAATGACAAAGTGAAAAAGCACTCTCAGTGTCAGAGCAGACACACACAACGTTTTAGCAGTGCTACAGTGTACGAACCACTAACACACTGGTTCACTCCCTTCACAATCACTATGTTAGCCAACTAACGTAATGCCAGATTATTCTCGTTCAATGTCACATTTCATCTACATTGATTCCTAACTCACCTACGTTGTTTCCAAAAACACGCAGAATATCCCAAAACTAAAGCGCTACTTCCAAACACTCAACAATAATGTCACACAGAATCTATCAGCCTCAGAGCTTTGTGGCACAGAGAGTCGAAAGACTACCACTAACAATGCACTCACAATGTGATTTCCATCACTCACGCTAATAGTCTCATGATTGCACAGTGTATTCACGTTTTGATCCTGTATTGCATGAAATCAAATAGTGTTCTTGTTCTGGAAATGTTGTAATTGTACTCAAGAACAGAAAGAAAGCACTGTCACCTACTCTCTATCTGCCTTCTCAAACATTTTCACGGTATCCTCAATCATGCTTACAGTACACTCGCATTTGCCATAGAAGTAACTTATAGAAACACAACATGCACAAATACTAACTCAGGACTTTAGGTTAGTGTCGGTTTCTCCCTCTGATGTTACGTGTAGGAAGAGTGCGGGGTGAGGAGGAAGTGTTCGTTTTAGCGTTAGTTTTTGTGCTAGTGTTTCTGTTAGTGTTAGGATTGTAATAGTATTCCCACTCGGTTTCGGTTTCAGTTTTGCATTAACGTCAGGATAGTGATAGGGTTAGGGTTGGGTTAGCAGGGTTAGCAGCAAAGTAGTTTTACTTTCTCTTACTCTGTCACAGAACAATGCTGAGATACCGTGGCAGAACTCTCACACTTTGAGAATGCACTCACTTAGAATGGAGAAAAGGCAAGCACATTGAATAAGGACTTTAGCTGAGTCCAAATCTGACGCTCCATGTCACAGCAATATCAAACTCGTTTCAGCACAATGACAAAGTGAAAAAGCACTCTCAGTGTCAGAGCAGACACACACAAAGTTTTAGCAGTGCTACAGTGTACGAACCACTAACACACTGGTTCACTCCCTTCACAATCACTATGTTAGCCAACTAACGTAATGCCAGATTATTCTCGTTCAATGTCACATTTCATCTACATTGTTTCCTAACTCACCTACGTTGTGTCCAAAAACACGCAGAATATCCCAAAACTAAAGTGCTACTTCCAAACACTCAACAATAATGTCACATAGAATCTATCAGCCTCAGAGCTTTGTGGCACAGAGAGTCGAAAGACTACCACTTACAATGCACTCGCAATGTGATTTCCATCACTCACGCTAATAGTCTCATGGTGGCACAGTGTATTCACGTTCTCATCCTGTGTTGCATGAAATCACATAGTGTTCTTGTTCTGGAAATGTTGTAATTGTATTCAAGAACAGAAAGAAAGCACTGTCACCCACTCTCTATCTGCCGTCTCAAACATTTTCACGGTATCCTCAATCATGCTTACGGTACACTTGCATTTGCCAAAAAAGTAACTCGTAGAAACACAACATTCACAAATACTAACTCAGGACTTTAGGTTAGTGTCAGTTTCTCCCTCTCATGTTACGTGTAGGAAGAGTGCGGGGTAGGAGGAAGTGTTCGTTTTGGCATTAGTTTTTGTGCTACTGTTTCTGTTAGTGTTAGGATTGTAATAGTATTCCCACTCGGTTTCGGTTTCAGTTTTGCATTAACGTCGGGATAGTGATAAGGTTAGGGTTAGGGTTAGAGTTAGAGTTGGCTTAGGGTTAGGGTTAGGGTTAGCAGCAAAGTAGTTTTACTTTCTCTTACTCTGTCAAAGAACAAAGCTGAGATACCGTGGAAGCACTCTCACACTTTGAGAATGCACTCACTTAGAATGGAGAGAAGTCAAGCACATTGAATAAGGACTTTAGCTGAGTCCAAATCTGACGCTCCATGTCACAGCAATATCAAACTCGTTTCAGCACAATGACAAAGTGAAAAAGCACTCTCAGTGTCAGAGCAGACACACACAACGTTTTAGCAGTGCTACAGTGTACGAACCACTAACACACTGGTTCACTCCCTTCACAATCACTATGTTAGCCAACTAACGTAATGCCAGATTATTCTCGTTCAATGTCACATTTCATCTACATTGATTCCTAACTCACCTACGTTGTTTCCAAAAACACGCAGAATATCCCAAAACTAAAGCGCTACTTCCAAACACTCAACAATAATGTCACACAGAATCTATCAGCCTCAGAGCTTTGTGGCACAGAGAGTCGAAAGACTACCACTAACAATGCACTCACAATGTGATTTCCATCACTCACGCTAATAGTCTCATGATTGCACAGTGTATTCACGTTCTGATCCTGTATTGCATGAAATCATATAGTGTTCTTGTTCTGGAAATGTTGTAATTGTACTCAAGAACAGAAAGAAAGCACTGTCACCTACTCTCTATCTGCTTTCTCAAACATTTTCACGGTATCCTCAATCATGCTTACAGTACACTCGCATTTGCCATAGAAGTAACTTATAGAAACACAACATTCACAAATACTAACTCAGGACTTTAGGTTAGTGTCAGTTTCTCCCTCTGATGTTACGTGTAGGAAGAGTGCGGGGTGAGGAGGAAGTGTTCGTTTTAGCGTTAGTTTTTGTGCTAGTGTTTCTGTTAGTGTTAGGATTGTAATAGTATTCCCACTCGGTTTCGGTTTCAGTTTTGCATTAACGTCAGGATAGTGATAGGGTTAGGGTTGGGTTAGGGTTAGCAGCAAAGTAGTTTTACTTTCTCTTACTCTGTCACAGAACAATGCTGAGATACCGTGGCAGAACTCTCACACTTTGAGAATGCACTCACTTAGAATGGAGAAAAGGCAAGCACATTGAATAAGGACTTTAGCTGAGTCCAAATCTGACGCTCCATGTCACAGCAATATCAAACTCGTTTCAGCACAATGACAAAGTGAAAAAGCACTCTCAGTGTCAGAGCAGACACACACAAAGTTTTAGCAGTGCTACAGTGTACGAACCACTAACACACTGGTTCACTCCCTTCACAATCACTATGTTAGCCAACTAACGTAATGCCAGATTATTCTCGTTCAATGTCACATTTCATCTACATTGTTTCCTAACTCACCTACGTTGTGTCCAAAAACACGCAGAATATCCCAAAACTAAAGTGCTACTTCCAAACACTCAACAATAATGTCACATAGAATCTATCAGCCTCAGAGCTTTGTGGCACAGAGAGTCGAAAGACTACCACTTACAATGCACTCGCAATGTGATTTCCATCACTCACGCTAATAGTCTCATGGTGGCACAGTGTATTCACGTTCTCATCCTGTGTTGCATGAAATCACATAGTGTTCTTGTTCTGGAAATGTTGTAATTGTATTCAAGAACAGAAAGAAAGCACTGTCACCCACTCTCTATCTGCCGTCTCAAACATTTTCACGGTATCCTCAATCATGCTTACGGTACACTTGCATTTGCCAAAAAAGTAACTCGTAGAAACACAACATTCACAAATACTAACTCAGGACTTTAGGTTAGTGTCAGTTTCTCCCTCTCATGTTACGTGTAGGAAGAGTGCGGGGTAGGAGGAAGTGTTCGTTTTGGCATTAGTTTTTGTGCTACTGTTTCTGTTAGTGTTAGGATTGTAATAGTATTCCCACTCGGTTTCGGTTTCAGTTTTGCATTAACGTCGGGATAGTGATAAGGTTAGGGTTAGGGTTAGAGTTAGAGTTGGCTTAGGGTTAGGGTTAGGGTTAGCAGCAAAGTAGTTTTACTTTCTCTTACTCTGTCAAAGAACAAAGCTGAGATACCGTGGAAGCACTCTCACACTTTGAGAATGCACTCACTTAGAATGGAGAGAAGTCAAGCACATTGAATAAGGACTTTAGCTGAGTCCAAATCTGACGCTCCATGTCACAGCAATATCAAACTCGTTTCAGCACAATGACAAAGTGAAAAAGCACTCTCAGTGTCAGAGCAGACACACACAACGTTTTAGCAGTGCTACAGTGTACGAACCACTAACACACTGGTTCACTCCCTTCACAATCACTATGTTAGCCAACTAACGTAATGCCAGATTATTCTCGTTCAATGTCACATTTCATCTACATTGATTCCTAACTCACCTACGTTGTTTCCAAAAACACGCAGAATATCCCAAAACTAAAGCGCTACTTCCAAACACTCAACAATAATGTCACACAGAATCTATCAGCCTCAGAGCTTTGTGGCACAGAGAGTCGAAAGACTACCACTAACAATGCACTCACAATGTGATTTCCATCACTCACGCTAATAGTCTCATGATTGCACAGTGTATTCACGTTCTGATCCTGTATTGCATGAAATCATATAGTGTTCTTGTTCTGGAAATGTTGTAATTGTACTCAAGAACAGAAAGAAAGCACTGTCACCTACTCTCTATCTGCTTTCTCAAACATTTTCACGGTATCCTCAATCATGCTTACAGTACACTCGCATTTGCCATAGAAGTAACTTATAGAAACACAACATTCACAAATACTAACTCAGGACTTTAGGTTAGTGTCAGTTTCTCCCTCTGATGTTACGTGTAGGAAGAGTGCGGGGTGAGGAGGAAGTGTTCGTTTTAGCGTTAGTTTTTGTGCTAGTGTTTCTGTTAGTGTTAGGATTGTAATAGTATTCCCACTCGGTTTCGGTTTCAGTTTTGCATTAACGTCAGGATAGTTGATAGGGTTAGGGTTGGGTTAGGGTTAGCAGCAAAGTAGTTTT
Organism: Phodopus roborovskii; assembly: GCF_943737965.1. NCBI lineage: Eukaryota > Metazoa > Chordata > Mammalia > Rodentia > Cricetidae > Phodopus > Phodopus roborovskii. Next base: position 109,612 of record NW_026126695.1, read on the forward strand.
ACTTTCTCTTACTCTGTCACAGAACAATGCTGAGATACCGTGGCAGCACTCTCACACTTTGAGAATGCACTCACTTAGAATGGAGAGAAGTCAAGCACATTGAATAAGGAGTTTAGCTGAGTCCAAATCTGACGCTCCATGTCACAGCAATATCAAACTCGTTTCAGCACAATGACAAAGTGAAAAAGCACTCTCAGTGTCAGAGCAGACACACACAAAGTTTTAGCAGTGCTACAGTGTACGAACCACTAACACACTGGTTCACTCCCTTCACAATCACTATGTTAGCCAACTAACGTAATGCCAGATTATTCTCGTTCAATGTCACATTTCATCTACATTGTTTCCTAACTCACCTACGTTGTGTCCAAAAACACGCAGAATATCCCAAAACTAAAGCGCTACTTCCAAACACTCAACAATAATGTCACATAGAATCTATCAGCCTCAGAGCTTTGTGGCACAGAGAGTCGAAAGACTACCACGTACAATGCACTCGCAATGTGATTTCCATCACTCACGCTAATAGTCTCATGATGGCACAGTGTATTCACGTTCTGATCCTGTGTTGCATGAAATCACATAGTGTTCTTGTTCTGGAAATGTTGTAATTGTATTCAAGAACAGAAAGAAAGCACTGTCACCCACTCTCTATCTGCCGTCTCAAACATTTTCACGGTATCCTCAATCATGCTTACGGTACACTTGCATTTGCCAAAAAAGTAACTCATAGAAACACAACATTCACAAATACTAATTCAGGAATCTAGGGTAGTGTCAGTTTCTCCCTCTCATGTTACGTGTAGGAAGAGTGCGGGGTAGGAGGAAGTGTTCGTTTTGGCATTAGTTTTTGTGCTACTGTTTCTGTTAGTGTTAGGATTGTAATAGTATTCCCACTCGGTTTCGGTTTCAGTTTTGCATTAACGTCGGGATAGTGATAGGGTTAGGGTTAGGGTTAGAGTTAGAGTTGGCTTAGGGTTAGGGTTAGGGTTAGCAGCAAAGTAGTTTTACTTTCTCTTACTCTGTCAAAGAACAAAGCTGAGATACCGTGGAAGCACTCTCACACTTTGAGAATGCACTCACTTAGAATGGAGAAAAGGCAAGCACATTGAATAAGGACTTTAGCTGAGTCCAAATCTGACGCTCCATGTCACAGCAATATCAAACTCGTTTCAGCACAATGACAAAGTGAAAAAGCACTCTCAGTGTCAGAGCAGACACAAAGTTTTAGCAGTGCTACAGTGTACGAACCACTAACACACTGGTTCACTCCCTTCACAATCACTATGTTAGCCAACTAACGTAATGCCAGATTATTCTCGTTCAATGTCACATTTCATCTACATTGATTCCTAACTCACCTACGTTGTTTCCAAAAACACACAGAATATCCCAAAACTAAAGCGCTACTTCCAAACACTCAACAATAATGTCACACAGAATCTATCAGCCTCAGAGCTTTGTGGCACAGAGAGTCGAAAGACTACCACTAACAATGCACTCACAATGTGATTTCCATCACTCACGCTAATAGTCTCATGATTGCACAGTGTATTCACGTTCTGATCCTGTATTGCATGAAATCACATAGTGTTCTTGTTCTGGAAATGTTGTAATTGTATTCAAGAACAGAAAGAAAGCACTGTCACCCACTCTCTATCTGCCGTCTCAAACATTTTCACGGTATCCTCAATCATGCTTACGGTACACTTGCATTTGCCAAAAAAGTAACTCATAGAAACACAACATTCACAAATACTAACTCAGGACTTTAGGTTAGTGTCAGTCTCTCCCTCTGATGTTACGTGTAGGAAGAGTGCGGGGTGAGGAGGAAGTGTTCGTTTTAGCGTTAGTTTTTGTGCTAGTGTTTCTGTTAGTGTTAGGATTGTAATAGTATTCCCACTCGGTTTCGGTTTCAGTTTTGCATTAACGTCAGGATAGTGATAGGGTTAGGGTTAGGGGGGGGGGGGTTAGGGTTAGCAGAAAAGTAGTTTTACTTTCTCTTACTCTGTCACAGAACAATGCTGAGATACTGTGGCAGCACTCTCACACTTTGAGAATGCACTCACTTAGAATGGAGAGAAGTCAAGCACATTGAATAAGGACTTTAGCTGAGTCCAAATCTGACGCTCCATGTCACAGCAATATCAAACTCGTTTCAGCACAATGACAAAGTGAAAAAGCACTCTCAGTGTCAGAGCAGACACACACAAAGTTTTAGCAGTGCTACAGTGTACGAACCACTAACACACTGGTTCACTCCCTTCACAATCACTATGTTAGCCAACTAACGTAATGCCAGATTATTCTCGTTCAATGTCACATTTCATCTACATTGTTTCCTAACTCACCTACGTTGTGTCCAAAAACACGCAGAATATCCCAAAACTAAAGCGCTACTTCCAAACACTCAACAATAATGTCACATAGAATCTATCAGCCTCAGAGCTTTGTGGCACAGAGAGTCGAAAGACTACCACTAACAATGCACTCGCAATGTGATTTCCATCACTCACGCTAATAGTCTCATGGTGGCACAGTGTATTCACGTTCTGATCCTGTGTTGCATGAAATCACATAGTGTTCTTGTTCTGGAAATGTTGTAATTGTATTCAAGAACAGAAAGAAAGCACTGTCACCCACTCTCTATCTGCCGTCTCAAACATTTTCACGGTATCCTCAATCATGCTTACGGTACACTTGCATTTGCCAAAAAAGTAACTCATAGAAACACAACATTCACAAATACTAATTCAGGAATCTAGGGTAGTGTCAGTTTCTCCCTCTCATGTTACGTGTAGGAAGAGTGCGGGGTAGGAGGAAGTGTTCGTTTTGGCATTAGTTTTTGTGCTACTGTTTCTGTTAGTGTTAGGATTGTAATAGTATTCCCACTCGGTTTCGGTTTCAGTTTTGCATTAACGTCGGGATAGTGATAGGGTTAGGGTTAGGGTTAGAGTTAGAGTTGGCTTAGGGTTAGGGTTAGGGTTAGCAGCAAAGTAGTTTTACTTTGTCTTACTCTGTCACAGAACAAAGATGAGATACCGTGGCAGCACTCTCACACTTTGAGAATGCACTCACTTAGAATGGAGAGAAGTCAAGCACATTGAATAAGGACTTTAGCTGAGTCCAAATCTGACGCTCCATGTCACAGCAATATCAAACTCGTTTCAGCACAATGACAAAGTGAAAAAGCACTCTCAGTGTCAGAGCAGACACACACAACGTTTTAGCAGTGCTACAGTGTACGAACCACTAACACACTGGTTCACTCCCTTCACAATCACTATGTTAGCCAACTAACGTAATGCCAGATTATTCTCGTTCAATGTCACATTTCATCTACATTGATTCCTAACTCACCTACGTTGTTTCCAAAAACACACAGAATATCCCAAAACTAAAGCGCTACTTCCAAACACTCAACAATAATGTCACACAGAATCTATCAGCCTCAGAGCTTTGTGGCACAGAGAGTCGAAAGACTACCACTAACAATGCACTCACAATGTGATTTCCATCACTCACGCTAATAGTCTCATGATTGCACAGTGTATTCACGTTCGGATCCTGTATTGCATGAAATCATATAGTGTTCTTGTTCTGGAAATGTTGTAATTGTACTCAAGAACAGAAAGAAAGCACTGTCACCTACTCTCTATCTGCCTTCTCAAACATTTTCACGGTATCCTCAATCATGCTTACAGTACACTCGCATTTGCCATAGAAGTAACTTATAGAAACACAACATTCACAAATACTAACTCAGGACTTTAGGTTAGTGTCGGTTTCTCCCTCTGATGTTACGTGTAGGAAGAGTGCGGGGTGAGGAGGAAGTGTTCGTTTTAGCGTTAGTTTTTGTGCTAGTGTTTCTGTTAGTGTTAGGATTGTAATAGTATTCCCACTCGGTTTCGGTTCCAGTTTTGCATTAACGTCGGGATAGTGATAGGGTTAGGGTTAGGGTTAGAGTTAGAGTTGGCCTAGGGTTAGGGTTAGGGTTAGCAGCAAAGTAGTTTTACTTTCTCTTACTCTGTCAAAGAACAAAGCTGAGATACCGTGGAAGCACTCTCACACTTTGAGAATGCACTCACTTAGAATGGAGAGAAGTCAAGCACATTGAATAAGGACTTTAGCTGAGTCCAAATCTGACGCTCCATGTCACAGCAATATCAAACTCGTTTCAGCACAATGACAAAGTGAAAAAGCACTCTCAGTGTCAGAGCAGACACACACAACGTTTTAGCAGTGCTACAGTGTACGAACCACTAACACACTGGTTCACTCCCTTCACAATCACTATGTTAGCCAACTAACGTAATGCCAGATTATTCTCGTTCAATGTCACATTTCATCTACATTGATTCCTAACTCACCTACGTTGTTTCCAAAAACACGCAGAATATCCCAAAACTAAAGCGCTACTTCCAAACACTCAACAATAATGTCACACAGAATCTATCAGCCTCAGAGCTTTGTGGCACAGAGAGTCGAAAGACTACCACTAACAATGCACTCACAATGTGATTTCCATCACTCACGCTAATAGTCTCATGATTGCACAGTGTATTCACGTTTTGATCCTGTATTGCATGAAATCAAATAGTGTTCTTGTTCTGGAAATGTTGTAATTGTACTCAAGAACAGAAAGAAAGCACTGTCACCTACTCTCTATCTGCCTTCTCAAACATTTTCACGGTATCCTCAATCATGCTTACAGTACACTCGCATTTGCCATAGAAGTAACTTATAGAAACACAACATGCACAAATACTAACTCAGGACTTTAGGTTAGTGTCGGTTTCTCCCTCTGATGTTACGTGTAGGAAGAGTGCGGGGTGAGGAGGAAGTGTTCGTTTTAGCGTTAGTTTTTGTGCTAGTGTTTCTGTTAGTGTTAGGATTGTAATAGTATTCCCACTCGGTTTCGGTTTCAGTTTTGCATTAACGTCAGGATAGTGATAGGGTTAGGGTTGGGTTAGGGTTAGCAGCAAAGTAGTTTTACTTTCTCTTACTCTGTCACAGAACAATGCTGAGATACCGTGGCAGAACTCTCACACTTTGAGAATGCACTCACTTAGAATGGAGAAAAGGCAAGCACATTGAATAAGGACTTTAGCTGAGTCCAAATCTGACGCTCCATGTCACAGCAATATCAAACTCGTTTCAGCACAATGACAAAGTGAAAAAGCACTCTCAGTGTCAGAGCAGACACACACAAAGTTTTAGCAGTGCTACAGTGTACGAACCACTAACACACTGGTTCACTCCCTTCACAATCACTATGTTAGCCAACTAACGTAATGCCAGATTATTCTCGTTCAATGTCACATTTCATCTACATTGTTTCCTAACTCACCTACGTTGTGTCCAAAAACACGCAGAATATCCCAAAACTAAAGTGCTACTTCCAAACACTCAACAATAATGTCACATAGAATCTATCAGCCTCAGAGCTTTGTGGCACAGAGAGTCGAAAGACTACCACTTACAATGCACTCGCAATGTGATTTCCATCACTCACGCTAATAGTCTCATGGTGGCACAGTGTATTCACGTTCTCATCCTGTGTTGCATGAAATCACATAGTGTTCTTGTTCTGGAAATGTTGTAATTGTATTCAAGAACAGAAAGAAAGCACTGTCACCCACTCTCTATCTGCCGTCTCAAACATTTTCACGGTATCCTCAATCATGCTTACGGTACACTTGCATTTGCCAAAAAAAGTAACTCGTAGAAACACAACATTCACAAATACTAACTCAGGACTTTAGGTTAGTGTCAGTTTCTCCCTCTCATGTTACGTGTAGGAAGAGTGCGGGGTAGGAGGAAGTGTTCGTTTTGGCATTAGTTTTTGTGCTACTGTTTCTGTTAGTGTTAGGATTGTAATAGTATTCCCACTCGGTTTCGGTTTCAGTTTTGCATTAACGTCGGGATAGTGATAAGGTTAGGGTTAGGGTTAGAGTTAGAGTTGGCTTAGGGTTAGGGTTAGGGTTAGCAGCAAAGTAGTTTTACTTTCTCTTACTCTGTCAAAGAACAAAGCTGAGATACCGTGGAAGCACTCTCACACTTTGAGAATGCACTCACTTAGAATGGAGAGAAGTCAAGCACATTGAATAAGGACTTTAGCTGAGTCCAAATCTGACGCTCCATGTCACAGCAATATCAAACTCGTTTCAGCACAATGACAAAGTGAAAAAGCACTCTCAGTGTCAGAGCAGACACACACAACGTTTTAGCAGTGCTACAGTGTACGAACCACTAACACACTGGTTCACTCCCTTCACAATCACTATGTTAGCCAACTAACGTAATGCCAGATTATTCTCGTTCAATGTCACATTTCATCTACATTGATTCCTAACTCACCTACGTTGTTTCCAAAAACACGCAGAATATCCCAAAACTAAAGCGCTACTTCCAAACACTCAACAATAATGTCACACAGAATCTATCAGCCTCAGAGCTTTGTGGCACAGAGAGTCGAAAGACTACCACTAACAATGCACTCACAATGTGATTTCCATCACTCACGCTAATAGTCTCATGATTGCACAGTGTATTCACGTTCTGATCCTGTATTGCATGAAATCATATAGTGTTCTTGTTCTGGAAATGTTGTAATTGTACTCAAGAACAGAAAGAAAGCACTGTCACCTACTCTCTATCTGCTTTCTCAAACATTTTCACGGTATCCTCAATCATGCTTACAGTACACTCGCATTTGCCATAGAAGTAACTTATAGAAACACAACATTCACAAATACTAACTCAGGACTTTAGGTTAGTGTCAGTTTCTCCCTCTGATGTTACGTGTAGGAAGAGTGCGGGGGTGAGGAGGAAGTGTTCGTTTTAGCGTTAGTTTTTGTGCTAGTGTTTCTGTTAGTGTTAGGATTGTAATAGTATTCCCACTCGGTTTCGGTTTCAGTTTTGCATTAACGTCAGGATAGTTGATAGGGTTAGGGTTGGGTTAGGGTTAGCAGCAAAGTAGTTTTACTTTCTCTTACTCTGTCACAGAACAATGCTGAGATACCGTGGCAGCACTCTCACACTTTGAGAATGCACTCACTTAGAATGGAGAGAAGTCAAGCACATTGAATAAGGAGTTTAGCTGAGTCCAAATCTGACGCTCCATGTCACAGCAATATCAAACTCGTTTCAGCACAATGACAAAGTGAAAAAGCACTCTCAGTGTCAGAGCAGACACACACAAAGTTTTAGCAGTGCTACAGTGTACGAACCACTAACACACTGGTTCACTCCCTTCACAATCACTATGTTAGCCAACTAACGTAATGCCAGATTATTCTCGTTCAATGTCACATTTCATCTACATTGTTTCCTAACTCACCTACGTTGTGTCCAAAAACACGCAGAATATCCCAAAACTAAAGCGCTACTTCCAAACACTCAACAATAATGTCACATAGAATCTATCAGCCTCAGAGCTTTGTGGCACAGAGAGTCGAAAGACTACCACGTACAATGCACTCGCAATGTGATTTCCATCACTCACGCTAATAGTCTCATGATGGCACAGTGTATTCACGTTCTGATCCTGTGTTGCATGAAATCACATAGTGTTCTTGTTCTGGAAATGTTGTAATTGTATTCAAGAACAGAAAGAAAGCACTGTCACCCACTCTCTATCTGCCGTCTCAAACATTTTCACGGTATCCTCAATCATGCTTACGGTACACTTGCATTTGCCAAAAAAGTAACTCATAGAAACACAACATTCACAAATACTAATTCAGGAATCTAGGGTAGTGTCAGTTTCTCCCTCTCATGTTACGTGTAGGAAGAGTGCGGGGTAGGAGGAAGTGTTCGTTTTGGCATTAGTTTTTGTGCTACTGTTTCTGTTAGTGTTAGGATTGTAATAGTATTCCCACTCGGTTTCGGTTTCAGTTTTGCATTAACGTCGGGATAGTGATAGGGTTAGGGTTAGGGTTAGAGTTAGAGTTGGCTTAGGGTTAGGGTTAGGGTTAGCAGCAAAGTAGTTTTACTTTCTCTTACTCTGTCAAAGAACAAAGCTGAGATACCGTGGAAGCACTCTCACACTTTGAGAATGCACTCACTTAGAATGGAGAAAAGGCAAGCACATTGAATAAGGACTTTAGCTGAGTCCAAATCTGACGCTCCATGTCACAGCAATATCAAACTCGTTTCAGCACAATGACAAAGTGAAAAAGCACTCTCAGTGTCAGAGCAGACACAAAGTTTTAGCAGTGCTACAGTGTACGAACCACTAACACACTGGTTCACTCCCTTCACAATCACTATGTTAGCCAACTAACGTAATGCCAGATTATTCTCGTTCAATGTCACATTTCATCTACATTGATTCCTAACTCACCTACGTTGTTTCCAAAAACACACAGAATATCCCAAAACTAAAGCGCTACTTCCAAACACTCAACAATAATGTCACACAGAATCTATCAGCCTCAGAGCTTTGTGGCACAGAGAGTCGAAAGACTACCACTAACAATGCACTCACAATGTGATTTCCATCACTCACGCTAATAGTCTCATGATTGCACAGTGTATTCACGTTCTGATCCTGTATTGCATGAAATCACATAGTGTTCTTGTTCTGGAAATGTTGTAATTGTATTCAAGAACAGAAAGAAAGCACTGTCACCCACTCTCTATCTGCCGTCTCAAACATTTTCACGGTATCCTCAATCATGCTTACGGTACACTTGCATTTGCCAAAAAAGTAACTCATAGAAACACAACATTCACAAATACTAACTCAGGACTTTAGGTTAGTGTCAGTCTCTCCCTCTGATGTTACGTGTAGGAAGAGTGCGGGGGTGAGGAGGAAGTGTTCGTTTTAGCGTTAGTTTTTGTGCTAGTGTTTCTGTTAGTGTTAGGATTGTAATAGTATTCCCACTCGGTTTCGGTTTCAGTTTTGCATTAACGTCAGGATAGTGATAGGGTTAGGGTTGGGTTAGGGTTAGCAGAAAAGTAGTTTTACTTTCTCTTACTCTGTCACAGAACAATGCTGAGATACTGTGGCAGCACTCTCACACTTTGAGAATGCACTCACTTAGAATGGAGAGAAGTCAAGCACATTGAATAAGGACTTTAGCTGAGTCCAAATCTGACGCTCCATGTCACAGCAATATCAAACTCGTTTCAGCACAATGACAAAGTGAAAAAGCACTCTCAGTGTCAGAGCAGACACACACAAAGTTTTAGCAGTGCTACAGTGTACGAACCACTAACACACTGGTTCACTCCCTTCACAATCACTATGTTAGCCAACTAACGTAATGCCAGATTATTCTCGTTCAATGTCACATTTCATCTACATTGTTTCCTAACTCACCTACGTTGTGTCCAAAAACACGCAGAATATCCCAAAACTAAAGCGCTACTTCCAAACACTCAACAATAATGTCACATAGAATCTATCAGCCTCAGAGCTTTGTGGCACAGAGAGTCGAAAGACTACCACTAACAATGCACTCGCAATGTGATTTCCATCACTCACGCTAATAGTCTCATGGTGGCACAGTGTATTCACGTTCTGATCCTGTGTTGCATGAAATCACATAGTGTTCTTGTTCTGGAAATGTTGTAATTGTATTCAAGAACAGAAAGAAAGCACTGTCACCCACTCTCTATCTGCCGTCTCAAACATTTTCACGGTATCCTCAATCATGCTTACGGTACACTTGCATTTGCCAAAAAAGTAACTCATAGAAACACAACATTCACAAATACTAATTCAGGAATCTAGGGTAGTGTCAGTTTCTCCCTCTCATGTTACGTGTAGGAAGAGTGCGGGGTAGGAGGAAGTGTTCGTTTTGGCATTAGTTTTTGTGCTACTGTTTCTGTTAGTGTTAGGATTGTAATAGTATTCCCACTCGGTTTCGGTTTCAGTTTTGCATTAACGTCGGGATAGTGATAGGGTTAGGGTTAGGGTTAGAGTTAGAGTTGGCTTAGGGTTAGGGTTAGGGTTAGCAGCAAAGTAGTTTTACATTCTCTTACTCTGTCAAAGAACAAAGCTGAGATACCGTGGAAGCACTCTCACACTTTGAGAATGCACTCACTTAGAATGGAGAGAAGGCAAGCACATTGAATAAGGACTTTAGCTGAGTCCAAATCTGACGCTCCATGTCACAGCAATATCAAACTCGTTTCAGCACAATGACAAAGTGAAAAAGCACTCTCAGTGTCAGAGCAGACACACACAACGTTTTTGCAGTGCTACAGTGTACGAACCACTAACACACTGGTTCACTCCCTTCACAATCACTATGTTAGCCAACTAACGTAATGCCAGATTATTCTCGTTCAATGTCACATTTCATCTACATTGATTCCTAACTCACCTACGTTGTTTCCAAAAACACACAGAATATCCCAAAACTAAAGCGCTACTTC